>NW_012130139.1:872943-877178 GCF_000143395.1 Atta cephalotes
AATGCAAAAATAATATAAAATAATGAAAAGAAACTTTGGGGTGAGATGGAAAAAACGAACTTTTTGCACTTATTTACTATATCAGATTTTTTTCCCTGTTTTTACTGTGCACAAAAGACTAGATTTTTTTTAGATGATGTTTGGATTAACTTTACGCTAAAGCTAAATAGTGAAATAATCTAGCATTTTTATTGAAAATTTTTAATCGCACGCTTTGCTTTGGTAATTGTTTGTAGTCTTTATACAGTTGACTTACAAGTCATCGATTCTTGCTAATTATTATAATTAATTATTTTCAACGGAAGGTTTACTTGTTACGATCTATTACGCCACTATTATGCTATTCTTTTGTAGGATCAATTATTACTCACGAGTCGTTAATTGTACTGCGACCCTCAGGTATAACAACAAAGTCACGTCAGGTGACTCGACGTAACGACCATGCTTACGTAGAAGCGGATCATCAAAAATTAATCGTTGTAGTGGGCGTACGAAAAAGGGAAAACCTTGAACGGCAAGTTCAAGCCTTTATCCACAATATTTGACAATATCTTTTGTCGTGTATATAAAAAAATTCAACAAATTATAGATATAATGTCTTAAACATTGGAAAACTTTTCTTTCAATTACGCGCATGAGTAATAATTGAATTAAAATCTGGACTTATGATTCTGAACTTATGCGGAAAATAAATCGTAAAGGTTTATAATTAAAAATCTTTTAGAGAGTTAAAAAAGATCCAGGTGAGACTTACTCAGCAATCTTACGATACGCGTGGAATGAAGGACACCACGTGCTTTTTTTCTCAATGAACCCTCTTTGTACCGATTATTTATGAATGTGAATAAAGTGCCGTGCATTCATAACGAAGCTAATCAAATTAGAAAGTTAATCGAAGGGGAGCGACACTAGTTAATTCTGACTTCTCGATGGTGGAAACTTTTTATCTTAACAACAGAAAAAGAGTTAAAGTAATGACGAAAATTCTTACTCGCCCACACTTACTTGCACGCGATGTCAAATATAGCCTCGGTATATTAAAGAATAATTCGAAGAGAGAGGAAAGATATTTCCATGCGCAGTACAGATCTCATGTAAAAACTAAACCTTAAGGTAACTTCATTATTACTTCAATAGCGAACTATGTATCTTCGTGCACATTTATGGTTTTTTACATATATCGAAAAAGTTTTCGAAACATTTATATGATGTGACAAACCGTTAAAATAAATATTTTAAAAACTTTTTAAATTATCATCTACAGATGTAAGAAATTTAAAAATGATAAATGAATTTCAATTATTGATTTAAATTATTTTTTTTAATTGTTTTAGAAATCTATCGTATTACTTAAATTATAAGGCAGTGTATGAAGCTATCTTACGAATATCATTTGCAGCTGCGCCCAAAAATGGCACAAGGCTATTTTCTCTATATATCGGCGATCAATCAACATTTTTTATGCGAAAGGACGCACGTGACATGACGCGGAAAAAAATTTGCATGCCGTCAACACCTTGCAGCGCATTGCGTCGTCGAAAACTATCGAAAAGTCATCCGATCGACATTAGACGAGCTTGCAAACGCAAACTGCGCCGCGCTTGTCGAACTTTGCGTGATCGATGGGCTTATGCTAAATTATCTTTCTAGATATAACATCCGTTGACACAAACAAGAAAACATTCTTCATCACAGCTTTTCAACGATCAGCCTCAAGTATCTCTGTGACATTGCAATTCTAAATGTTTAAAATTCGAGGCAAAATTTTGATTTTAAATTAAACGGAAGAATAAGATTTCTTTAATTTTTCCATTTTCATCATAAGAAACTACATTTATTATTATTATTATTATTATTATTATTTTCCAAGAGAATTCTCGGCGAGATTTTTAATCGATTCGACGCTTAATTGTCAAGAAATATGAAACGATGTGACATTTATAAAATAAAATATAATAATATTTATAAAAGATTTGAAAATTCAATTGTAAAATAAAGATTTTTGAATTCTCTTTAAGATAAGAAATAAAAAACTCCCTTTATAATATCAAAATTATTAAAAAAAAAAATACTCCGCATCTTCTCTTTTGCAGCCCCTTTTTCTCGTTTCATTCGGCGCGGTCTATGCGTTTTTAGAAAGGGCGGAAAATCTGACTTTGTCCGATTCACCCCTGTTGTGACTCTTGGTGCAACGCGACATATGTTATGTGCGTGCATGAGCGACACAACACGCGTTCGTGCAAACAGGGTTAAATAATACGCCCCGTGTAATTGCACACCGGCACATTGTACATGACTACAATATGCCGAGGCTACATCAAGGGGGTGAACAAAAAAAAAAGAAAACGACGACTTCCCTTTATTTTTACAATCGTTTCTCTCTTTTGGAGGCATACTGATTGTTTCAATGTTACGGTAACTTTAATTATCTAACTCCGATTTATGCTCGTTTCTACCAATGATAGATTGATTTTTAATCTTGCTTCAACTTGTTCTCCATCTTTTTTTAATCTTTTACAGAGAATTTTCTTTTAAAGTTTACCCTGAAAATATGGTAGTTATGGTACAATATAATATTTTAAAGATATTTACCATGCACTTCAGTAAAATTGATCAAATTTATACTTATTTTATACTTTATTGTAGTTTTATTAATGAATGAGAGAGATTTACATTAAAATTCTTCGAAATACAATGTTATCCCACGACTGTCATATTTTCAGAATAAATTCTAAGAAAAAATTCTCTCTCTGTAAAGAAAAGAATCGGTTGAATCGAGATTAAAGTTCAATTAAAATTCTGTACTACATATAGAAATGGGCATTAATGACATTTTGTCCTATTTTAAATTACAATATTGGAGATGTAATGTAGTGAAAAGAATCAGAATTAATAAATCCTTTGCACGTAGTTTACGTACTGACGTGATTCTTTGTAAGTTCACTTTTCATAGAAAACTGTTAAAAAATCCAAGCATCCATTTGTAACAAAATTTGCTTCAACTAAAGGGGATTCAGATTGATTATCATAGGTTGCTGTCGCGGAAGACGGCGGTCATCGGGCAATAAAAATGTTATGACAGGCTAAGGCGCTCGCGTGTTGGCGCGGCGAAGGGCGGACTATCAAGAAGTCAGCCCTACAATCCGACCCGAGAAAAAGAGAGGGAAAAAAGAGAGGGCGAGAGCTGGTGGTTACATATAGTCCTGGTCTCGCGGGTGTGAGGGTCTCGAGGGTGCGGTGAAATTGTAGCATCATCCCGCCAGGACTCCTCCAGTTCTAGTCGGCAGCGACCGACTGTGTGGGGGCCGATGGTGGTTTACCGCCGTCTGGGTGATGCTCTCCACGTCGGGCGCGCTGCATTATTGAGCCTGGGAAACAGCCAGGTGGTCCGGGCGCCCATCGGGTCCGTGACGGGTTGCAGAGGGTGATTGTGGGAGGGCAGGCGAGAGGCGGTAGCCCTGAGGGCCTGCGAGGGGACGTAAAGTCATGGGAGAAAGAGAGTCCGCCGCCCGTCGCCCGCCGTCGAAGACACGCGACCTCCTGGCTCCTCGACTTTGTGACCGCGGGAGACACGCGTGACTCGCTCTCTCGTCGATTTCATCTCGGCCATTACGACGCATTCACGAAGATGGCCTCATCGCGCAAAATCAAGAAAGTACTTTGTCTGATATATTCATACGTTTTGCTACATTCTGATTTTTCGTGCCCTTTCTCTCATCCATATTCTCTAAAACTTTTAAAGTAAAAGCTCAGAGAGTGAAATCACATTCTTAAAGATTGAAAATTGAGTCACTCCTTGACTAGCTCAATTTTCACTCTTTAGAAATGAGAGTCTATTTTTTTAAAATTTAGAGAGTAGAAAAGATTTCCGGAACTTGCTATTCTTCGATTTATAGTAAAATAAGATCGATTTAGAGCTAATCATATTTATTGTTAACAGACGAATATTTTTTTTAAATAGAAAATTCTTAAATTTATAATGAATCTTGGGCATCGATTTCATGTCAGATTAGATGCCAGACGCCCAAAAGGAAGAAATTATTTACATGTATTTTATTGTTTTAATCAACAGTTTGAGGTATAAAAAGACTAAATTTAAAAGTAGGTAAAGCGATCGTTCTTAGTATTACATTGCATCGTTGATGTAAAACAATTAATTTTTATCTTATTAATGTTTGTTGATTATTAATTCATTTTATATATATATATATATATATATATATATATATATATAA
>NW_012130139.1:880318-887107 GCF_000143395.1 Atta cephalotes
ATATATATATATATATATATATATATATATATATATATATATATAGAGAGAGAGAGAGAGAGAGAGAGATACTTATTCTTCCTAGAATTTTGATAGAATCGCTAGAACGAATAACTCTGTTGTAGAATCTCTAGATTGTCTATGTTCGTAGCATAATACAGACATTATCCACGTCAATTATTATACTCTCTAAAATCTTTAAAGTGGAATCTCATTCTAAGGAGCGACTCAATTGTCTATTTTTATGAGTGAGATTTCACTCTTTAGAGTTAGATCCCACTTCAAAAATTTTACTGTACATAAATTTAACTGTATCTTTACTTTATAATATCGTGATGAATTCTAAAATATTCCAATTTTAAGCCTCTGATTTTTGTGCCTAAATCCGTTTCTAATAGTAATATATATTTGTCTACCACACTTCTTAGAAAAAAAAAAGTACCATTATTGTGATATACCTCTCGATTGCGAAGGCCGTAGAGCAGCACTCGATATGTTTGCACGGAAATATCCTGCGAAGTGTGGCTAAGCGAGAGATGTATATTCTGTTTTCTGACAGTCGCAGAACTCCCTGGAATTTGACAGGTCGAGTTTTAACGGAAATTGAAATGTTTCGGCACATGATTGCGGATTATCATATTTTCTCTTCTATTATTTGCAAAAAACTTAAAAGTTTGCAAATTATAATCTCTGTTTTGCTAATCTTAGGAAATAAGGCGTCAAATAAAATATTTGTTAATTTAATTTTGCGTAAAAAGAAAGAAAGACAAAGGAATTCTTGTGTCAAAAAAGAAGAAACAAAATATTTTTTTATCTTCTAAAAAACAACATTTTTTAATTTCTTAACAAGATAAAGTAATTGAAATAATAAATTATATTATTCGTATAGACGTTAGAGATATTAATCATCCTATTCCGTTCTACATGCGGGATAAGCTTCATATTCTGTATTGATACGCAAACGATGCGTTCCAACACAATGCAGAGCTTTTAGATGCGCTCAGTAGAATAGAATAGAATATATCCGCAAAGTGCTGCGAGTTGGATATTACAATGCACAGTGACGCCTCGGCTGGCGCGAGACGGAAGGGAAACGGTCTGGAAAAAGCGAAGTGTCCACACTTTGCCATCTCACATCCTACGTTCACATATCCACATGAAACTCTATATCTCTGCTTACCGAACGACAGGATCCGGTGGCGAGCGGTGTCAGAAGCAGCCTGGCGTTCACAGCTTTTGTAAACACCTCTGGCCCCCTTATGCGTCGAGCGATAATCCAAACACTTGATTGCTGAGATATCAATTAGAGAGGGGAGAGGAGAGAGGTGCCATTAAAGGGTCACTGCACTTCTCGCGCTTCTCTCTTCTTCTTGTGTAAAAACGAACATGCAATTGTGGAATTGTAACGATTATCTATTTAATTTTCTTAAAGGAGTCTTCTATTAATTTTAAATAATAGTAATTATTTTACAGAAATATTAAAAAATATTTTATTGAGCACATATAATATTTATTAAATTAAATAAAATAATTCAATATTAAAGTATTTGTCCCTAAATATATAGTGGCACATAAATTTCTAACGAACTAGTCGAGATCTTTTTATTTCAATAACTTTGTTATTTTTTAGCTGTGCAACACGAGAGAGCACCAAGAAGCACGTCTTCTCTCGTTGCGGCGACGAGGAGGACTCCTTCGGGGCTATACACGGGCATCCCGAATGTCTATCATCCTGCAAGTAGCACCTATCATCCCCTCTTGTATCCCGCGTTGTTCCCTTTCAAACCCACAGTACCAACATTCGCCCCGTCCGTCGGTAAGCAATAAATATAAGCGGATCGTTGAGTCGATATTTATTCTTTTCATGATAAAAATATTGGGTGTTGCTTGATAGCACATTTCTTGCCACGACCGTCTCCAGAATCCTTGTCTATAACTACCGCCAAGGAAGACGAAGTTACTAGCTCCGAAGAAGCGGCTACTGTCGATGTCAGAATCGAATCGAAAGGTATAAATTAATTACAATAAATAATTTAGAGTTTCTTAGTTGATTTCTATAACGTCAATAGCTGTATATCATCGTTCCAATTCTAGAATGGATGTAAAATCAGTATTTCTTGTTGTCGCATATGTAATAGGAAATTCAAATGGATTGTCTATTTGTCATAGAGGAACTAGTAAGCACTCGTTTGGCGCCGCCAATTATCACATCGGTCTCATCGGAATACACCATGCAAGGTTTATCCCTCCTACCAACCGAAAATATCTATGAGTTCGCAGCGAAATTACTTTTCTTCGCCGTACGATGGGCGAGAAGTATACATTCCTTTCTCCAAGTAAGCTCCAATCAAGTTTCCTCTTTTATTAAACTTTTCAACATTTCCATAAAGATAAAACAAAACATAAAATATTATTTATATAAAATAAAAAATGTATTAAATTGAATAGGGTAATTTGAATTAATAAGATAATGTAAGCACAATATAGTTTCTTATACTCGCAAAAATTAAAAAGTAATCATGTTGTTGTTCTTTTTTGCAAGCTTCCTTACAGAGACCAAACTATCCTTCTGGAAGAATCGTGGAGCGAGTTGTTTGTTCTGACAGCCGCGCAGTGGAACTTTCCCGTAGATGAGACCACTTTGGTGTCCATGGATCTGCCGGCAGAGAGGAGAGAAGTTCTCCTCGACAAAGCGAGGAGACTGAGGGAACTTTTAGCAAAGTGCGCCGCGCTGAGAGTTGATCACTCGGAATACGCGTGCTTAAAGGCAATAGTTCTTTTCAAGGCGGGTGAGCAAATTAAATCAAAGTTTTGATCTGTTCCATTTCTTCCTTTTAATCATCTTTTTTTCTTTCCTTGCTTTATTCATTTGAAACTCCAATTATAACTCTAATTGTAAGTATATTGTAATTTCATATTTATTTTTAACGTTAACAATGTTTTTAAAATGGAATAAACGATTTATAATTCTCATCGATTGCGTTGTTCAATTGCTTATTTTCACTTTAATATAGTTTGTTTTTAGTGATGACTTTAGTGAGATTGACTTTAGTCTGTTTGTCTGATAAAAAACTGATGAATATAATTAATAAGTAACTCAGCGAAAATCGATTTTTAAATTTGCTTGGTCCATTTCCAATTTTTGTTTTTGACGTTTCAACTCTCTTTGATGTATCATCCGATTGTTCATAGAATCACGAAACCTCTGCGAGCCGGGGCGAGTGTCGGCATTGCAGGAACAGACAGTAGCGGTGTTCTGCGAAAGGGATGCACGCAGGGTAGGTCGATTATTGCTGCTCTTACCACCCGCGCGTGCACTCTGCCGTGCTACCCTGCACGAGTTGTTGTTCAAACCGACGGTCGGCGATGTCAGCGTGGAGCGATTGCTGGGCGATATGGTTGGCGCTCTCAGACCTACCTAACTGTAATGCTAGCACGAATGCGTTGCTCTTGGGATATCCGTGTCATGTTTTATCTTGACACTCCTTTATCGGCGATCAGTCGATATTCAGACTAAGAGTTGATCATCTCGAGATAAACTGCACTTTTGCGGTATAAAATTGTCCATAGAAAAGAAATTGAGCATTTATATGAAGAATCGATTTCTTTTGGTCAGCAACGCTTAAATATTAGTTTACTTTCCTTAAAAATAATTCTTTAAAAATGTGCTACAGTATTGAACAACGTACACTGAAAAAAAATACAGTCAATTTTAATAAATATTTAGTTGAATACTGCCAACTAAATATTTATTAAATATAAAGATATATTTATTTGATAAAAGAAATGTTAATTTGATTTAACAATCATTTTTTTATTGAACAAATATTTATTTACTGTAAGTAAATGTTCAGTTGGTAGTATTGAATTAAATATTCATTAAAATTAACTATGTTTTTTTCTCAATGTAGAAATTGTGATCGACTTTAACATAATAAGTAGCTTAATGGGGTTGATTATTTTAGATATTAAAAATTTTTTGTTGGATATTGATTGATGTAAAACTAATGGCGTAATTATTATCATTGAAATTATAGCTTATACTGTTAACCCAGTGATAAAAGAACAAATGTTCTACGTCTATATGATTCTATGTCATCGGTATTAATAACTTAAAAAATCTTAGATATCAAATCTAGTCCAGCAGTAAATTTCTTGCTCTCTTTTAAGATGATAACTTTAATTAGCTATACGATTGACTGAATAGTTTTCTTTTATGTATTACTTTATAAATTTATAATATTCAGAAAAAGAGCAGCCAATTAGAGCTGATTAGCGACGTCCACTACGATATTCTAAATCGTAGATGAGAGTTAATTATAAGCAATAAGTGATGAAGATAATTCTTGTTGTCAGGCTTATCAAATTATGATATGCCGCGTTGGTCGTGTTGATAAATAGGCAAAACGATGATAAAAAGGCAGAAGGGAAATGTTGAAGATATTTCACGTAACGCTAAGTCTGTCAAAAAGTATCGATTCACGATAGATAGAATTATGGCGCTATTGTTAACCGCATCAATTCTTTCCGTGTGTGTTTGTGGTATTATATATACGTAAATGGGCTTTGCGCAATGTAATATTTATGCACTTTAAATGGACTCATGTGTATATACTTGTCCTAGATACAAATAACTTTACGATCGTTTATAGCGTATCGTATATTAGATGTAATGCGTGTTAAAGCGACGCAAACGCGTATTGTGTAATTACTTAATTACTAATCGTTTACTTAATCTCATTTATTCCTTCGCATCACTAGTCAGATATATCCGAAGCGAGAAATAATCGTCGTCATTGTTAGCGTTTTTCTCTCGCTAATGTTATGTATAGTACTAATTCTTTGCGCTAGAGTGACTGAAGATTATCTAATTGCGAAATTAACAAATATTGTTTTTAAAAATTGTTTTATCTCCATAATAATTAAAGTGGAATAAATTCCTTTAGAAAAGAAAAATTTATATATACTTTTTTCTTCCTAAGATTTTTTTTAATATAAGAAGCTGTAATTTTTTATAATTATCACACATAATTATATCACAATATATAATATGAAGGACCAATAATATATTATAAAATATTATAAAAAAATCTTAATTCGCACATGTTGCAAATTTTTAAGAAAAGGAAGAAATAAAATTCATTAAACAGATTGAAAGAGGATGTTTAAATATAAATCAAATAATTATTTTTATCATAAAATAAAATAAGTTATGGGAAAAAATGTTTCAAAAATATTTTTTCATGACGTATTTTAAATTTCAATTGAAATATCTTACATAGCATTTTTTACACAGAAAAATAATTTTGTAAATAATAAACACTCATAAAATCAATAGCACAATTAACATGGAAGGACAATGGCGAGGGAATGACACACACGCACAGATAATTTTTTTATTAACTAGAATAATTTATTTTTCTCTCATGGTAGAAAAAGGAGAATGTATCTTAACTCACGAACTGCATTGTACTTATATATATACAATTACATACAATCCTCAATTGAATGTTACACATAAACTCATTACACATCGATTTCTCATTACTTCCTTGTCCTTGTGAATGCATTCCCGAAAGAAAGAACTGTTATTATCGGTGGTCTAGTTATTTAGCTGAGTGGGAAAAATTGTTCCGATTACAAATGTACTTGTGTGTCAATTTGTTTTATTTTTGCGCGTGGACTGATGAGAGAAAGGAGATAGGGAGACAGTGTGGAAACAGAGTTTGAGAGGAAAAAAAAGCGGAAAAATTTGCGGGAAAGTTTCATATGAAGGAATTTTATTCGCGCGCATGTGTGTGTGTCTGTAATATGCGTTGTACTCACGTGTGTATGCGTTTACGGATGGAAGGAATTTCGGATGGACGTTAATTATCGATGGGAGCATTTCGTGACGGTAAGATTTCGAGGCTCACATTTGCTTTATCTCGTTAGCTCGATATCTCCGTCTGCCGAATCGCGCGTCGCGATTCTCGCGCGCGTTCGTGTGTAACCATTCTCGGATAATTAATATTACTGATAGTAAGCGGTAGTTGGAAGAAAACGAAAACAGCCGACCGAGCAGAGCGACATGAAGAAAATTCTTGATCACTGATTTCTAATATAAGTATTAGAAAGATAAGTATTAGAAGTTGACGGTGTGACTAACAATTTTTTACCTCCAGGTATTCACATTTCACTTTTATCGATAATGCGCGTATTTAGTATACATACAGTGTACATTACATATATAATATCTCTATAGAATCTCAGAAAAGTGAGATGTGTAAATATGGATCCAAAGATTTCATATAAGATTATTGTAATATTTTTTTGTATTAAGATTTTTAAACCATTTTGAAATTATTTTTACTTGAAAATCGAAATTGCTTCTCTTTGTTTCTGTGAAAATGTTCCATGCGATCGTAAATTTAAAGCTTCAAATATCTTTTTTTCACTTCTGTTCTGCCTTAACTCTCGCTCGGTCGTTTTGCATCGTTTTTAGCATTTAAACGGATATTAAGTAATAAATAAACAAACAAACAAAAAAGAAGAGAAAGAAGAGATCTCTCTTCGAAACCTATACTCGTGAGTTACCTGATTTCTTCCGTGATCCGGGCGCTCTTTATCATATACGTGTTATACATTTATATACTGTTCTCCTTAATAGCATTTTTTTAACGCGCTTACATTCAAATAGATTTTTATAGAGTTATACGGTTAATGATTTGTAATTAAACCTGATTCATCTGCATGTGCCCATTATTTTCTCGTTCATCCATTACACTTTCATTCTCTCTCTCTCTCTCT
>NW_012130139.1:890568-893399 GCF_000143395.1 Atta cephalotes
ATATATATATATATATATATATATATATATATATATATATATGGCGTATGTGATGTAGATATATATATGCATACATATATGTGTATACACATACATATGTATATTCATATATTTATCTATATATATCGATGTATATAATATAAATTTTTATGATAAATCTGGCTCATTAATAAACTCTTACATATTTGTTACAAGCGGAGAGAATCGGTCGTTTCTTTTTCTTCCTTTTTTATAACATGTGTATAGCGCGACACGCACGATTAGCCATAAAAATTTTCATATGTCCAAACTGAAAGAAAGTAGAGATCTATTGAAAGTGTTAAAATAACTGATATTAATAAAGTTTAAAAATATAGCATTTCTTTCATCACTGTACCAATTTTTTTCTTACTTTCTTTCAGTTCAGACATAAAGCGTTAAGCGTGAAACACGTATGTATCTTCGTGGAAAGAAAGGTAACGCGGCTGTAAAATGTAATAACGTAAAATGTAATAAATGTAAAATTCAGCTTCACCCTCGTTCTGTATACGCATGTTTGTTTTTGTATCTGTTAGTATGACTCGCTTTCAACGTTTTTTCATTCATCAAAGTAACACATGGCAATTCCTCACTTGTGTGCGCCTATTAAATTTATGATCCGAAAAGAAAACATCTTAGCGGTTGCTCCCTCTCCAGAAATAGTATTCTTAAAATTTCCGAAAATCGATTTTTCGTTTATTCGCGTGCTTTTTGAGGAAAGAAATTCCAAAACGACATTTTTTTTTCATTCTTGACCAAAAAGTCTTAAATTGAAAATCTTTACGCTTACGCCAATAATTACAAAAAAATCGTATCCTTACAAAGATTTATCTGCCTCTTTTGAGAATGAAACAGAAGATATATGCAGTTTTCGAAAAACATGAATACGATTTCTTTAAAATAACTGGCGATCAGCTAGTATCTCGAGAATAATGTAGAGAAGTGATAGGCCAAACTTGAATTTTGCATCTGGAGGAAAGCCCCGCTACTTTCTTTTTCTACCTTATTATATGCCTACGAACATTTTTACTTCCTATGCTTTCGTGTACTTAATAAGGATTATTCATATAGAGTATGTAGTATGTAATAAACATTACTCACTAAAAACACTGCAGCTTTCTTTTTCCTCTCGATCGAAAAGTTTTATGCGCCACATGCTGCATTTCTACGCGTGTGTATCAATGTACGTCTGCTTTCACGAATGATGAGATCTGCACAAATTTAGCGAATTCGGAATGGCGCAATGAGTGTGGAGTGAATTGAGAAAAACCAATAAATAAGGAAAACATTTTACGTAATGTAATGTAACAGGAAAAAAGTCAATGGAACAAATGCCAAAAAGCAAACGAAAAAGAACCATAACGCGACGACGCACAAAATTTTGCGAATTCATGCGGAAAGGATAGCTCGCGAAAAGGATGATCTTTGAAGAAAGAAACGCGCATTCCTCATTCGTAAAAAAAAAAACGTTTCCATCATTTTTCTTCTTTTATCTTTTATTCATGTGTTTACGAATGCTATAAACGTCTCAGATATTTTTTCAAGAGTTGCTTTAAATTAAAGCGAAAGAATTAGTAACGAAGGACGACTGTGTTATCCTAAATTATTTGACGCGCTGCAAGTTTCAATTTAAGATTACAATCATTGCAAGCATTTTAGTTAATTATTATTGATGGTCCCGGCATAATAAACGCTTTAAGAGATAATAGAGAGTGCCATTAAATAAATTTGGTGAAACAATGAGGAACGCGTGTTTTGCGTTTCTTTTGCGACGTTCGCAAAGATCAAGAAAAAAATCGCCGAACACACAAAAATATACAGTGGCTAGTAGCACTAGTAGTAATAGGAGTAATGGTAGTAATAGTAAGTAGCAGCAATTATATAGAACTTTTCCCTCTACAGATAGAAATAGTAGTGATTAAAGTAAACTAAAGTAGACAAAAATGAATTAATTACGGCGAAATTGTCTTAACCGCGGAAAAGCTCGATTCCCTTTTTTTCATGTCGATCGCTCGACTTGACGATCGCATCCTCTCGGTCGCTAACGTTCCCTTGATCGATAGTGATTCAAGTCGCAAAGAATCCCGCCGGAATTAAAATAAAAAGAAAAGATAAATTAAAGGGCTCATTATACTTAACGCAGCGAGTGTGAAGCAAATGCAAGCGCGGAGGTTGTCTCCGTCGGCAATGCACAATCTTTTATATCTATATATGCGTATATATGCGTATCGACACCTCGGGGCGAGAACGAGCGAAAGCGAAATCAAACGAGATGTATTTACTACCTTTTGTTAGCCCTTCCATGAGGAAAGGAGGGAAGATTTAACGGGATATATTTTTGCCCGTTCCAAATCTAAGAGGCTGACTATCCTGACCACGAGGCATCGATATTTCGATTGAGAAAATGGATAGACCCACCCCATAATGTTTATCCTCCATCTCTCTTCTTTCGCTTATGATTAACATTACGTTTTCTCTTGAGATGCATTGCATCCTGCCGCTATAGTCCTTCACTCTTTTTCCATCATCCACCTCTCTTTCTCTCTCCTTCACTCATTCTCTCTATGAATATAGTGTTCCTTTTGCTATTGTGATAGTGTTTCTCGCATTTCTCTTTTTTTTTTTCCATCCCTACTTACTATAGTAACGGCGAGACGGCGCGGCGTCGCCGCGTTCGCTATGATTATCAAATAATTAATTATTATTATTTCGTTTATGCATGCAACCATCATTATATGGGTGTACTTCCGTTCTTCCTCTCCTTGATTATCCTCTCCTTCTGCGCGTATCTTGGCGTGCATATATATTTAATT
>NW_012130139.1:894127-902236 GCF_000143395.1 Atta cephalotes
GCGCGTATCTTGGCGTGCATATATATTTAATTAATAATAATGTACGTATATTATATATAATAGAGATACATATAAAAGTATATATATATATATATATATATATATATATTTATATAGTATGCGTGTGTATTGTGGCATAGACATGTGTCCATGTAGCATATCGCTGTCGTTCGTTATTTCAAAATTCCTTTTTAATGCGCTAATGAAGTTTGGCCCTTCGGTCGCCCTAGCGTCGTGCAGGGTCGGACCGATTCTTCTACTGTTGCTTTTTCTTCTTTTTCCTCTTTTAATTCTTCAGGTATACAAATTCCGTAGCCTTTTGCGTTGTCTTTTGCTCTGCTGCGCGAAAGCTGCGTTCTCATTGCTGCAAGCATTTCGCATTCATTTCTTTCATTATGTTCTGCTCTTTCTTTATTATAGCATTTGAAAATCTATTTAGCGATTAATTTTTCAATCCTTTCTCGTCATGGCAGTTTCTTTTTTTGTAAACTTGCGCGATCGTCATTGAAACGTGTCGTGTAATGACGATCCCGGTTTTGCATCTGTTAATTTCTTTTTTTAATTTGATTATATATTAGAATTCTTAATCTAATCCCTGATAGATTTTCTTTTCGAATTCGAAACGTCTGAAAATTCACATTAACTGCAGCTTTCGTTGCTTTAAATATTTTGAAATTGTTAAAAAAAATTGGTCGATGTGTGATCTTCATTTTCAAACTAATAAATGTTTGAGGATCAAAAATTGATCTTTTCTTCAATGAAGACTGATATTATTTTGATTATTTCAAAAGTTTCAGTTTCCTTTTCGACTTTTTCCTCTAATTATAACTTGAAAATTTTAATCAAGTTCTTCATCAATTTCTTAAGATGAAGATTAATGCTTTGATTATTTTCTCAAAATTATAATTTAATTTACAATAAAAGAAATCCGAATTTTCCTTTTTCTTCCTGAGGATTGATATACTTTTTATACATCATTCTTTTATTGTTTTCTATTTTAATACGCTGCGCTATCGCTGTTTGTATGCTGAAAAATGTTGTCCGTTGTTGTATCTTCTGTTGAATGTTCTTTTTCCTGATTCGCTTTTTCTATATCTAATTTATGTTGCGTTAACACAAACGAGAAATCACGAAGCGAATTACGCCGTGAGTCGAAAAAATCCTGGGAAAAATCTCATATTGATAATCACAGCAATTGCGTTGCAGATACAATGAGTAATTAACTTTTACATAAATCTGTTATTTCGGTCAAGCAATTTTTTAAATATTATTGAACATAATAATAAGCGTTAAGCAAAATTTGTAAAAATTGCAATTAATTTAAAAAAATTTCAAGTGTGTGTTGTCGATAGATAATTTCAATCTTTGGTAACAGTAATGGAATTTAAAATGATTCAATAGATATGTTTAAATTTAATCGGACGGTATAAAGGTAGTAGATCGAGCATGAAAAGTTGATTTCTCAATTCAGTGAATACAATATTCTGTGACGCGTGTTTAATTTCGTTATGAGTAGTGGTCCCGTTTAAATCACCGTGTTTATTGAATTACGAGGTCGGAAGTAAAAATAATGTCGTAGTCGTATGTAGATATTTCGCCAGGATCCGTTCGATTCGCGACAACGTATGTACAGAGCATTATTTTATGAACACATGTACATATGTACAACGTGCATTTTGACTTTGCTGTAAGTGGATATTATGGTCGGAGGATAATGTTGAAAAGTTAACCCGGCAGTGGTACAGTCCGGGTTTATCATCGCGCCGAAAACGGGGGAAAAGGGGAAGATTATTTTTCCGCGGCTTCCTTGAAAAAGTCGAATCGAATCAGCTTCCGAACATGTTCGTATATTATTATTGGATTACAGCACAACTCGTGTTTATTCATTATTTTATTACCAAGTAACATTTCCGCATATCTTATATAACTATATGATTTTTGTGAAATTTTATATCTCTTTCCAATTAAAGACACGTGCTCCGATCGGGCACAGTTCACGCATCATTTACGCCAGACGGAATTTAAATGATCGGAAGAAAATCGATGTGTTGCGTGTATACATATATTTGTATTACTATTTATTGTTAAAAATAATCGGAACATGATCGATATGCACTAATATATAATCGCCTTACTATATGTATACATATATATATATGCATACATATATATTTATATACACACACACATATATATATATATATACATATAGAGATTAACGTAAAGAGCACCTGAAGACAAATGATACCACTGCCGGGCTAAAAGCGGCGTCTGAGCGATTATCGGCGGTAGTATAACGCTATTTTTGTGTTTGGTATAAAACATAGTTCTTCCCGGGAGTGTGTGCGTCGTTTCGAAAAATCGGTATCGCCGCAAGCAGGGAAAATCGCAAGCGCGTGATCTACAGACACTGTTATCCGAGTGTACGGATCGACAGCGCGATATTTTCACGAATCATAGGAAAAATGAACAAGCGCATCACGCACGAATGTTAAATAAATGTTAGAATTAGGCAGAAAAAAAGGAAAATTAACAACGGAACATAACGCATAAGTGAACAAGAGTCCTGTTCCCGAATCGTGTTCCGAAGGAGTCCTTCCGCCGATCGCTCGAGCGTTCTGCCGGAGCTGATTCTATCTTCTTTTTCTCGCTCGGTGCAACAAGTGAATAAACAAAGACAAAAAAAAAATAAGAAATAAAGAAAAAAACCAAGATTAAAAATACGGAAGGAAAACGCGAACAACTATTCTTTTCTCTCTTTTTTTTTTGTGCGCCTGGCAGCATTTTTTCACTTTTTTCGCTTCTTTTAATTTCATAGAATTCTTGTAAAACTTATGAGGTAGCGATGGTATTACGTAAATTCCCTGTTTATTCATTCCTCTCGCGCAATCACGGAGTGAAAGGAAAGAAAAAAAAGAATTTGCTTCCTTCTTTTGTATGCGGGGATATTTCCACTCCGTGTGCGGAGTTTTCTCGCTTTCTCCCGGAAACGGCTATTTTGGGTTTTAGTATTATTAATCTCGTCTCTCGACATTATCTCCAGCGTCCGATCGGTCGCCTCATCTCAGTGTTGGCAGTGTGTGAACAGCCTTATATGTGAGATATAGTTACTATCGTGAGGAACGATCGATAGATCGTACCTTGAATCGATCCTGATCGCACGGTGAAATTAAACCGTCTGCTTTTTTCCATGAAAAAAATCCGCGGTTTCTTCTAATTTCTTTTTTTTTTTTTTTACAATAATCGGAAGATTGCAAATTTTATATTTCACTTATAAAATATTTTCGAATGACAGAGTCATCGTGTCTGATAATTTTTTGACGATGTTAGAGAAGAAAGTAGAATATTTAATCTCTTTCGTCTCTTTCAATAAACGATAAAACAGTTTTTTTTTTACCGTGCGATCGCTTTCTTGCGGTGTGATCATTCCTTAGCATATATAATCAGTCGCAAAATTTGGTAGCAAAGTGAGACGAGGCACACCTGTGCGGAAAACTGCGTACAAAAATGTCGCTCAATTTTTCTGCTCTTCCATCTTCTTTCGTTCTATCTTTCTTTCACACACTCATACACACATACGTACACAAAACTGTTACTCTTGCTCTCTTTCCATCTCATTCACTCGTATCATTCGCCCCGTTCGACGAACGGCTATTTACGGGTTGCACATAATCTGGCACGTCGACTAATCATCCGCCTTACGTTAATTAAGTTTAAGCTTTACATATAATATATATCTATGTACAACAGATGTATAGTGTATATGCGCTGTGTAACTATGTATACATAGGTATATTTCTCGGGGATTATCGGGGGAAGGGTAAATGCAGTGTAGAGAATAAGTTACATATCCGCGCGGTTCTCCATCATAATGCCCATTATTGGCAACAATAGGATAATAATAGATAATACACCGGAAGTCCCTTCAACGGGCTCCCACCGTCGTCATCACTTTTCCATTTTTACTCTCTGTCATACTCTACTCTTCTCTAGCGTCGTTTAGATCACCTTACGAATTACATTACATTTTCCATACACATTTTTTTTTCACTCTCTTAGCGTTAAAATAAGCGCCATTCTTCTCACCTCTCTCACTGTCCCTATCATCTGGAGGCGCGACAACACGCCCAAGGAGCTTATCTGATATACTATCTGTTTAGCGGTATCAACCTGTCACAGTAATAACAATGCCCAAGTGTGTATAATAAGGCCTTCGATTGCCGCCACGTGCCCGGTCCCAGAATTGTTTCTTTGTGCCGAAAGTACTAATCACTCCCATTTGATTTTCCCAAGTGGACGTCCGATCGCACCCAAAATATCTGGATAAAAAGTCAAAAAGAAGATAAGAATCGTAGTTTCCTTTTTTTCCTATTCTTTATATTTTATTATTAATTCAATTCAATTTTCGCGGTTATTTCCAATAATTGTTGGATTTCCGAGAGAATATTCGATCATTATTAATTCGTAAAATATTAATTTGCAATTTATCCAGATAGCTTCGAGGTGCCAATCGCGATGTCCGGTCGCTGCGTATATTTTCGGAAAATAATCGTTAATCCGTCGAGGAACGAGAGACACATACATATCATAACGAAACAGTTTTCCTCCTCCTCGAATGAGATTCGCGAATAAATCCGAAAAGAGAGAGCGACTGTATTCCCCTTGAAATTTTTTCGGCGGCCTTATCACCGTTTTCCTGCACTCGAATCGCACTTACTCCAAATCTCTATCGAAACCCTAATACTAAAGCCCAAAATAATCTACCTCTCCTGACTGCAATCTGCCATCTCTGTTTTACTTTTGCTTTTGTCAATCACCCCCCAAACTTAAACGCGAACGCGATTCTCGTCTCATTTTTGAGCGAGAAGCACGTGATGCGTATTTAATATTAAAAATCGGTTTAAATCACTTCTTATCGCTATTATTACTTATTAGTCGCTATTATTAATTAAAGACAAGTATCCTGCAATCTGTTTGAATTCCAAACGGGCCGCGGGTGCGCGACCCTGGACGCGAGTTGTCTTTCTCTAAACGTTGCTCGCGAACGCGATCGCGATGATGCGGGATCGATCGTCCGGATTCTGCATGCCGGAATACATGTACCTATATGTAAACATATATATATATATATATTTTTTATATATCAATATATCTTGTCGGTGAGTCGTGAGTAATGTCGGTGGAGAGAGTAATACGGAATAATGTCGGTCGAGAGAAACGTTGCTTCATTTCTCTCTCCTTTCTATTTCCGGATGTGCTATGCGCTACTGTGGTATACAGGATGTTCCTCCTACAGCAATTTCGCTGTATCGAAATCGAGGGATATCGAAATTTCAACTGTCTCCATTTTTCTTAGAAGGTCTTCGCGAAGGATTTGATCGCTACTCGACTTTTATCGGATCAAATGCCGCTTCACTCCAATATTATATATGGCTTTATTATTCCTCTCGATGTTCACTATCAGTGATAAGAAAGAAGAGCTTTAACTCCTATATCTCCTGGAGGAACTCCTGTTGTATGGCGCTGGCATTTGGCTTTGAAGGACGCATTTGGATGCCGTCCGCAGAGAATTATGCTGCGTTCATGACTGGTCCTGGATTGCGAATGATCGATCAATGAAAACGAGAGCACCTAGTTTGAGCATCTCGTTCGTCTGACTCTTTCTTCCTGTCTCTCTCTTATCTGAGTGTATCTTCATGGAAAGTCCGATATATACTGCGAATCGCGTAGCTGTTACGCGTTAGACGCTCTCTTTATTTTCTTCCTTTTTTTTTTTAGATACCTCTTCTCGCTCGTAGGCGTGTTCGCCTGAGAGTCTGCCGTCTGTGCACTTTTTGTTCTTTTGCAATTTCACTCTCGTAAGTGATACGATGCGTGTGTTAATTATTGTTCACGCGTTTGTACGAGTTCTGTTGAACTTATTGAAGAATGTTCGGCGATGTCCCGTGAAAGACGTCAATTCTTTATCGGTAACGATACAAAATTGCGTCTAATGAAAGAACGTGACGGAAGATCGGATAAAACTGCGTTGTGCGAGAGTCATTAGAGACACATTGACGATGTTAGAACGCGCGTTCGTACAAAGAAAAACGGATACTATACTTATTATTTTTCGTTTGCATGATAGTTGAAGTGTTGTCTTATTTTTTTACTAATTGATTCTCCTGATTATTGTTTTTTCATATAACGATGACATTATTTATGTCTTCTTTTTCGGCGGAATGACAATTAAATTTTACTTTTTTTCGCTCGAACTTCCTATTTTTAAGCTTAATCTGCCGGAATAGTACAATCTTAGCCGAGCTTAGTATAATCTTCACTTTTTACGCGATCTTCGACAGTAAAATACTCTAGAATACTAACATTTAGCAATAAATCGATTTTGTACATTTGTTTGTCGATATCTCTACCAGTAGATTAAGTTATATTCTTCGCCTCTAACTTTTCGCGCGCCTCATTGGCGCACGTAATAATTTATAACGTTAAAAATTTTCTTTCTTTTTTAAGTTATTATTATATTAATAATTTCATCTATTCAATCATTGTTTGTAATTTTGTTTGATTTGTACATTCTCTTTCTTTCTCTCGAGCGTGCGAGCAAGTTGTCTCTCTTTTTCTCTTCTCTTTCCCTTTGTCCTTCTTTTTTTATCTTAGCGTTTTTTGAATGCTTGAGGAATCGGCCGAATAATGTTCACTTCTTGTTTTTCCTGATCAAAGAGGCTTGGCTTTTATTATCTTTTGAAAATTACAAGTTTCATCTTCTTTTTAATTTTCATTCTTTTCTTCCAATTTTTTAACCTCAATTTTTTCTAAAAATTCGTCGCAACAAAAATATTCAAACTGAAAGACCCAATAAACGAGTGAAAGGTGTGAGTTTCCGTATGCGGGGGCATATAGATCTATCCGCGGGAAGAACGCAGCGATTAACGTTTTCAATTTTGCAAATTTATAATTTTGTACAAATTTCGTATAAACACTATGTATATTATACCTAAACTTTTAAAAAATTTTGAGGCAATATATTCCAAATGTTTCTTTACGCGCGCCAGAGACCGGCGATATGATTTTTCCAAGAAAAATAAATTCTGTTTCTCTCGTTGAAATATCGGACGCCGCGTTTTTTCCCGGAGCAAAAGCTTCGTTCGCTCAATTTAGAAAGAGATATTCCAAAAGAGGGCGGGTGGGCGATGGTACCTATCGAAAGCCGACTCGACGAAGTCCTGACCGAGTATATATAATATAATATATCCATCAGGAACCTCTCCTCGGCGACGACGGATCTCTGTGATAGGAGCGATTCGCGTGTCTCGCTTCGCGTCGTGCTTAATTCTTCTTCTCTCAGGTGTCCGGTCACTGTCTCCCTTTATCAAAATTTTGAAAGTATGGGCCAAAAAGGAAATCAAAAAGATGACGCGTGATATGACATTAGTCTCGAAGTAGCGTAAATGATTCGTCGACCGTGAGAATAAACGAGGGCTTGATTCCGTATTTGCTATCTCCCATTCTGTTATCTTTCCTTTTGCTCATTACCTGCGCTTCACTGTAATTGTTCTCTTTGTATTTTTTGCCTCTGTTATCGTTGCATTCTATTCTATTCGGCAATCTATTGCTGTGTTGTACTAGTTTTGCATGCTGTGCGAACGTTATTTCTCTCTTGTCCCTTGGCACTTCCTTCCGTTTCGCAACTTTTTTTTCTTCTTTACAAGCTTTAATACAAATCTCTCCCCCTCTCTCTCTCACTACTTCCCTCTCCATCTTTCATCATTTAAATATTTACGCTTGATAAATAACTGCTCGGGCACAGGTCTGGGCGAGGGTACTGTACCTTTACGGTGATACGACGCGAGCGGGGTCCCTCGCATAAAACTGCGAGGTTCCTGGACCGAGCCCCGTCTCGCCGACGCGCGACGGCCTCGCCGAGCAGACCCGCGACCGTCGCTTCTTCGAAATATATTATTAAATATAATATACAAATTTATATATCCCACTAAAAAATCTCCTTCACGTCATAATCTTCCCCTCCCCCCCTCCTAAAAGCGAGCGAGCACAGCGCAAAAAGCTGCGCGCCTCATCCCCCCCGATTAACTCTTATAATCCTCTCTCTCTCTC
>NW_012130139.1:902946-914565 GCF_000143395.1 Atta cephalotes
CTCTACTCTACTCTCTCTCTCTCTCTCTCTCTCTCTCTCTCTCTCTCTCTCTCTCTCTCTCTCTCTCTCTCTCTCTCTCTCTCTCTCTCCTTTCTTATCTTACTATTAAAAACTAACTCTCTCTCTCTCTCTCTCTCTTTCTCCCTCTCTATTTTCTCTTAATATCGTAAAAATTCATTAAGTTATTAAAAACATCTAACAAAAAAAATTGAAAAAGAAAGATTCACTTGGAGTCTCCCCAACAATGTATCAAAAATAAATCTACGTTTTCAGACTCGTTTTCCTCTTTCATTCTATTTTCGATTTTTTATCATTTTCTCTGTTCTTCTTTACTCGTGTGCTAATTTAGCGCTTCATTCTTGCGCGATGCAGCAGAAAAGAAGAAGACTCGTATTCTCGTCGCCCATCTGGCGTTAGATATGTGATCTACCTGATCCTCACTTCTTTCGAGCCGTTTAGTTTTTACATTCAACAAAATGTCGATTATATTTAATCTCCATTTATATAAGATTTTTGTTTCATCTAAGCTTTAGAACTAGAAACAGGGATAAACATTCAATCGAGTCTACGAGCTTCTATATATCCACTTTTATAAACACGAGTTAAAGTTGATCGAGGTTAAAAATCGAAATAAGATTTCAAGATTTTTCTTTTCAACAAAAGAGACAGAGTTGAAAAAGACATAATATCATAAAATTAATCAGTCCTTGATTTTTTTTCGGAAAAAGCCGAGAATTGAATTTCTAGAGTATGCGCGAACAAATTTTTTCGCGGTTTAATTATTAAGTTTAAATTTTGAGATTTTAACTTTGATTTTTACCTTCTCACTGTTTAGCAAGACAAAGAACTTTATGTATAAATATTATCGTTAGCGTCAATCAATATTTACGGAAATCACTTTTTTATATTAAAGAAAGATTTTCCTCTAAATTTAAAGTCTAGATAAAACAAAAATTATATAAATGAAAGTTAACTAATATCTTTATGGTTTTGAGAACAAATGTTATCGACTCGAAAAATATAGATTAGTCAATCATTATTTAATGATTAACATAAAAAAAAAAACACGACAAAGCGTGTTTTCCTCTCTTGCAAAGTATTTTATTCTTCATCAATTAATGTGAAATAATATTCACATACTCTGGAGTTTCAATTTTCAGCTTTTTCAAAAAAAAAATAAAGAAAAGAAATAAAGACATTACATCTTCTTTTATCTTTCGGTGTCCCCTTTAATTCTTGATTATCTTATTTATTCTTAACCTCATGTATCTTTGTACTAAACGCATACCGAACGCCGAGAGTGTAAATCAACGAGCCTGTGAGGCTCGTCATGTCGCCAGACGTGAACCTCCGATGGAGATTCACATGCTGATACCGGTGTCGCCCCGGTTGCGCGCCGATGAACACGATAATCACCGATCAATCATGAAAAGTAAGTCTCGCATTTCTGCTGGATAAATTCGAGAGGTAATTAACGATTCAGATATTCATGAAAGAGAATAAAATCGGTCGTTCTCGTCAAGTTTGTGCGAATATTTGAGAACGATCGAGCTCTGATCGGCGCGAAACCGTGCGCCATGATTGATTAGTCCGTTGTATTTGTAGAATTTCCTTGGTTATGCTTAACGACCGCTCTGCAGGGTCGGTGTTCTCAATTCCGAATCTGATTTGATTCATCACGTTCCCCGTCTTGCTGTCTCCGCCTCATCTACCTGCCGCGCGATCGATCGTCTGGAACCTCTCTCTCATTTTTCCTCTCTGTCTCTTTCTCTTTCTCTTCCCCATATCGCTCTAAAAGCATCACTTAGGAATGTCTTCAGAACTCGATACAGCGACTGTGACGCGTACTCGGTCATTAATATATCGAGCTAGAGCAAGGCTTGAGGTTGTTTTTAATAATGTAACATCACTGTTGGAAAACGCGAGATTATGTCTCGGTTTTTTTTCCTTTCGTTTCGCCTCGCCGAACGTCTTCGCATTATCCTCAGTTTATCCTCGTTTCCGAAAGGAATCTCTTGATTCTGTGCAACAGGATAATAATGGCCGATTATACGCGTTGCGAGTCGCGATATCGATGCGAGATCGAGATTATTGCGCTCCGCGGTTCTCCGCGCCCCGGCCGGATCCTGCGCGCCTCTAACAGCTATAATTTGCAAAAATTACGGGGTTCGCAGGCTCGTCGGGAGACGCCTCGCAGAGGCTCCGTCTCGACGCTCGTCTCGGCGACACACCATCCGCGGCGAGAGTAAATGTCGCGATCAAATGTCGCGACATCTCGCTCTCTCATATCGTCCCTCTACTTTCCTTTTCTTCTCTTCCATCTCTTGCCTATCTCGCGTTAAGACTGATTCTTCCTTACTCTTTCCATCACCTTTCCTCGCCGTTAACTTCTCTAATCAGTAATCAAATTACTTATTAATTAATAATTATTATTCAACACACGCACACTCACACATTATTACATTCATGGTAAAAGTAAAAATCCCTGAAAAGTTTTGTCTGTTCACTTTTTGTCCCTTATGTCCCCTCCTTCGCTGTCTCTCTTTTGCTTCCCTTGTATTTCTCTATCTTTATCTCTTTCTTTCTCTCTCACTCGCTGTTCTGCGTACCGACTAGTCGCTTTTTCATTCTCTCCGTATGTTTGAGAGACGTTTTTTGAAAACATGGCAAAAAAATGGTATTCATGTCATATCAATATAGTATTACACGATCGGACTTTCATCTCCTTTCTCCCTTTTCTCATTCTTCCTTCTTTCTTCTTCATCAATCACTCGTATCAGCGACTCGATGTCTCGTCGACGTTGTTTTCGACGTCTGATGATCACTCGTCGGTTTCCTCTCTCGTATCTGATCCCTCTTTCTTCTTTCTTTCTCTTCCTTTCGTGGCTCTTGATGAGGAACTTGAGGCGAATAGAGCGTACACGACGCATTTCACTTCACTACGAAATAACTCAATACGAAATAACTCATAATCGCTTCTTTGGTATTACGTGCGAGGAGGGGCGGATTGGGGCGCGGGGGTCGCTTCTATTCTCTTCTCCTCCTGAGACATCCTGGCTTATGTCTACAACCATCAACGGATCGCCGTTCCGCGATACACGGTCTCGGTATTATTTAAGTCTCGTATATTATTATTCAACGTCTCTGAATTGTGTGTATAAAAGAACTGTACCTAATCTGTGTTTTTTGTTGCTTTCTTCTTTTTTTTTTTTTAAGAAAAACCGCTTTCCTCCTGTAGTACTAGTAAGAAGTAAGTAAATAGTATATAGCGATAATAGTATTAGGTAGGTAGTAGGTAGTAATAATAGTAATAGTTGCAGTAGTAGTAACAGATATAACATAATATGTAATTGTCACTTAACTTCTCTGTATATTATTAATAACTTTAATATTAGATAGACTTTTTCTTTTTTTAGGTTAATCGGTTTATCGCTTCTCCCGCGCGTTTCACTTTCCTTTATCGTATTAAATCTTTAACCGTAATGCAATGAGGTAATAAGGTTGTGTGTGTTTTTCTTTTTTTCTATTTTTTTTTTAAATCAGTTTGTTTCTCGTCGAAGTGTCCTATTTCATCGGCGGCGGTGGTTTCGTTAGCGCTGCGAAATTGGGTCGTGCGCGGCTGTGTGTTGTCGCTTCATCGCTATCGCGGGGGTGTGCGCGCGGGACGCAGGCGCGACGCGTAGAGCAAAGGGGAAAACGCCACGATCCTCGTCAACGAGGATGGGAGTTCGTCGTGAGAGTCAGCGATCGCGTATGGGCAGTGTCTACCTGGACAAAGCCAGATTCGATAACATATGTTCGGTGCTCCTCCGATCGATTGCAGTTTCGCCTTTGCTTCGCCTACCATTGCCGAGCTTTGCGTTTAAGTTGTAATTCAAGAATCGCAATCGTTTTTTCAACCGAATACCAATGCGATTAATTACAATATGTGTATCCCCATTGTCAAAAAGGACACTTAAGACTTTAAATTAATCATTCGCACGTGATTAACATCGATCACGATGAACGCGCCCGTGTCGAATCGAACGGAGGGCCCAGGGCCTCGTTGACTCTTCAGATTGACTCACAACAATCGAGTCTTGGAATTAGAATCTTTGGAATAACAATTCTTCGTTCGAATTCTCAGAATTAACTCGTCGAATTGTGGACTCGCCGAGCACTCTTCTAGAATTCCCGCGTTGATTCGTCAAGTTAGGACTCGTGAATCATTTATAAAACTGATAACGGGAATTGTTACTACTTCACTGAGTGCGAAAGTCCGCGAACCTAGTTGTTGGATCTCGAGTCGAGTTAATTCTCAGAACATTGCCGGGCGTCTTCCCGTCGCGATCTGCGCGTCGCGCACCCTCGTTTGAAGCCCTCCCTCATCAGGGAGGGTCGCGCGCGCCCCGCGAGAGGAGGAGATCGCGATAAGCTCAGCCTCTCGATGAGAGAGAATGTCAAAGCGACGACGAGGCCACTCCGGCGAATGAAGCGGATGGGCGTTTGTGGCGTCGGTCCGCGTCAGGTCGGTGTCATCGATGTTAATGTTACTGCGGCGATGATGGTGGCTGCGGCTGTTGCTGCTGCTGCTGTTGTTGGCTCGATGGCGAGCCGACAGACTGCTGTTGGGAACTGGGCTGCGACGTCGTGCCGCCCTGGGAAGTGGCGCTGCCATCTCTTTTAGAACGGGAGGTACCTTCTTGGCTGCTACCGCGACCGGCGCGTGCAGCACCACCGGTTCCACCCGGTGCACCTGATTGCAATACCATCGCGCGGATTCTTCTCTGTGCCGACTAAGAAAACAGAAAGTATTTATATCCATCATTATTTTAAATCTCACATTTTACATCTTTTCTAATGCGTTAATAACTTGTTATTTCTTTTAATGGATTTAAGAAAAAATAATTATCGTACTTAATTATTGATATAAGAATACGAGATAAGATAGAAGAAGATTTATATATTTCGTAACAGATATCTAATATTTTTCTATTTATTTATTAAAATTTATGTAAAAAATCAGTTTCCTTACCTGAACAGAGAAGAAGGGACCGATTATATGGACAGTTGTTTCCTCTTCTGCTGAAGGAGGAGTCGCTTGCTGTTCTGACAATTTAATAACGCTACCAGTCACGCGCTGTAATTCCCTCACGTTTTGACCACCTTTGCCAATAATTCGGCCGACTTGAGTACTGGGCACGAGGATTTCGATGGTCAGTCTAACATCTTCGGTACCGGCGACGTATCCCTCTTCCCGCATCTTCTCAAAGATCAAATACTGGGCCTGAAATCGCAATTTTTGTAAAAATGATAATGTAAAAATAATAAAAAATGCAATAAAATTGTATTGCGTTGCAAAATAGAACTTTAAATTATTGCTTTTAAAAATGTAAAAATATAAAAATTAAATCCCTTCGTTATCTTGAAGAAAATTCAGAAGCGAATTAATATCAAACGAAAAGAAAAAAAAGATGTCGAAGGGTCAAACGGGGCCGATTCTCGCATATTTCATTTGACGAGATCGGTACGGGGCCCTTTTCTTTAATATTCCTGCTGATTCAAGTTGATGCATAGAAGGCAACATCCACCCAAAATACAACAGGGTAACCGCGAACACTTTTACGAACTTTAAGGTTCTATACAATTTTTCTCGTCAGCAACTGGATTCGAACTCGGGATCTTTACAACGGTAGACCGACACGATACCTATCTGCCAATATGACATCGACATTATATGGACAGTAAAACAGACTTCAGACACTATTATAGTATTATTAGCAAAAAGTCGGTTTTAGCTCATATATTTAAAATGTGTTCATTTTAAATATATGTTATAACAAATAGATCTGACAGAGCTCTATATAAATATTCACGTGTTTATAATTGAAGAAATTATAAAAAATAAAAAATTATAAATTCTCTTGCTTAATAGATTAAGGAACAAGAAGAGGAACAGGAAGAGTTATTGTATTTACCTTCCACTGAGATTCCGGGGAGCCGACGATGGTGACCTTCCTCTCAGTCTGTTGCTCAGCCGGCTTATCTTGTTCAAGAGGAGCGATCTTTACGCTCGCGCCGGAAAACCTGATTATGTTACGGATATGGGAGCCTTTGGTGCCGATGATGGCGCCGACACTGTTGTTGGGAATGTAGAGGAAAGTCGTCTCCTGGGTATCGCTGGCGGGGACGCCCTGTTGAGTAGGCAGGCTGCTCTGGTAGGGATATGGGGCGGGTCCAGAACCATAGAGGCCGGGACCACGGGAGCTGTAGCCCATGCCGGCGGTGGACATCATGGCCATCGGGTGCAGGCCGGGGAACATCATGCTTTGGGGCTGGCGAGAACAATCATCATATCGATTAGAAGCTTCGTCGCGTTGCGCAACGGCATCTCTGACGCAATCGATGTATTTTACTTGCGCCAGATCTCAACGAGGTTGACACAATCAAACGTCCCTAGATTAACTGAAAGCTTGATGAAAAAATTTACTCTTGCCACTTTAATTTCTGATAAGTAAATATTAAATCTAAAATTTTTAAGTAGAACCCTTCGAGACTCGATTTTCATGTAATAGGATCACTTACAAGTCACTAAAATGTATTTGTGATACATTCACGTGAATGTATTTGTACATTTATACTGTTTGTTTTTTTTAATAACTTCTTTCACGTTTATATTTTTCCTATATATTTTTTTAATTTATAAGAGATTTCTAAGAAAAATTGTATTTTATTGTACAAGAAAAAATGAGTGAATATGCGCTAAAACTCACAGCCATAGCTTGCAGATCATTTTCGTAGCTTTGACGGAGCTTGCTGGAGATCATGGACTCGGCTTTGCTCATGTTGTCGATCGATCCCTTAACTGTGATGATGCGTTCGAGATTGAAGCTATTGATGTCGTTGATACTGCTAACAGTGATCTTCGTATCGGTGTCCTGCATGATTCTCTTGATCGTGTTACCGCCTTTACCGATGATTCGACCGATGAGATTATTGTGCGCGAGGATCTTCAGAGTGATCTCACTGTCGACAAGTAACATAATATAATGTAATTAATTATTCAATTAACGGTAAAACAACGATTCAGTAAAGTGATGTAAATTAACAATATTAAATTGTGTTTACATATTTAAAATAATATGATTACAAGAATATTAATGTACTGAAACCGAATTAACAGTATATGTTACTAGAAAATCATAACAGTATTAAAATAGATTTATATTTAACATAAACATAAAACATAAAATATATAAAAATATAGTCTATATTATTTAATATACATTTACTCGACCAGCAATTACGATTATTATGATTCCATTTAGAATTCGAAGATTCAAAAAAGCCAAAACCAACTCGTACCCCTTGTTCGTATTGTTGGCCTCCTGTTGCATGACTTCCAGGATCTTCTTGCAAGCATTGGTGCAGTTCTCGGGATTGCCGTAGATAGTGATAGCTTTCTCCAGAGAGCCAACGTTGTCCTTACGATGCACGTCGACCCGGGCGCGCGTCATCTGCGTGATCTGCCGTATGGTGGAACCTTGTCGGCCGATTATCGCACCCACCATGTCGGATTGGACGAGAATACGCAGCGGGAAATCCGTCTGGCGACCGGAACCCGGCAGTCCGGCGAAAGCCACGCCGCCGCTGCGTTGGCTGCGGCCTCTGCGTCGGCTCTCCGCCGAGGACATCTCCACTTTCAGCGGATTGCCCTCGAAATCGTAGCCATTTAACTGGTTCACAGCCCTGCAAATAACAAGATCAATGAGTGTCTTTGCTAAATGAAGTAAATTAAGTAGTCAATCCTGGATGGATTGAAACAAACAGACGTTATGAGTGTTCATTCGTGAATTCCTAAAGTCCTAATGTAAATTCCAAATACGAATGTATACATGCAGTAGGAAAGAATTTTCACGATTCTTCGTAGCGAAGAAAGAGTAAGCAAAAGTGAGACAGCAACCTCTGCGCTATGAATTTTTTAAATCTTCTAATTTTCTTGATCTTTTGAAAAACACAGTAGATAAAAGACCATGTCGATTACGTACTGTTGTACTTGCTCTTGCGTCTCATAGCTAATGAGCACGCTTTGTGTATTTGGATCCCGCGACGGCACTTTTTCGATGTTTTGGATCTGGCCGTAGTTGGAGAACAGCAGGTCCAGCTCTTCTAGTCGTATTTGAGCCGGTAGATTGCTTACGAGGACTTTAGCAACTCCGCTGCTGCTGGAAATAGAAAATAATACGGGACATATTAAGCGACATATTAAGCGAACATGAAGAAGTAACACAAAGAGAGGTAAATGATATTTTATATTAATACACACACACACACACACGCGCGCGCGCGCGCGCGCGCACTTGTTCTTAATTATTGTCTAATAACATGATTTTAATATCATTAACAGCGTATAACAAATGTAAAAGATATTCCAATACCACATCATCTTGCGTATCTCTTTTACGTATTCCAATTCTTGAGTGAGTAGAGATTGTAAGCGAAGAAAGAGAGCGGCCATAAAGTGCCAGATTTGAACGAGACTCTGACAGAATTACACGGCAGCAAGCAAGATTCCAAGGGTAATCGGTAATAAACTTTGAAAGCCGAGTTATAACATTCCCCTCTGACGGGGAGTCATCAGTTGTTTACATTACATAGCGACATTGTTGTCTACAATATAACGAGATATATCTGTGATATGTCTCTTAATAATATTAATATCAAATTTATCAAATTGTTTTATAAATTATAAAATTAATTATTATATGCAAATTACAGAATTACAATATACAAATATTATATATTTAACAACAACTAAGGAAAAAATGCATGCTAAGTAAATAAATAAAACTTCATGCGTTAAGTAAAAATTAAACACAATTTTTTTTTTTCAGAAATCCTACAGAGAGCGGATATTGTCTCTTTAAACTTCAAATATGTAAACAACGAGGATGCTTAGTTTAATTTTACATTGTCGGACCTTTATCTTTCTTTGCTTTTTTATTGTTTAAAAAAGCTTCCTTGACAATTGTTTGTGAAACAATACAGAATAATTTTCAATATTATATTATGTTGTAATATTGTATATGTATTATCATATTATATTGTAATATGTAGACATTATATTTAATTGTATATGTAGACATTATATTATAATTTGCAATATTAAAAAGATAATCCGATAAGATTTGGAAAAGTTAAATTTGAAATTCGATTAGAAATTGTAATCTTCTTATTTATATAAAAAAAAAGAAAAAAAAAGAATGCAAAACCAGGCGATTAAGAGTCAGTGATAATTAGTACGCAAAGTTTAATCTTGAACTTTTATTCCATAATTCTTTGAATGTTTCGACTCACTTTGGAGTCCTCTTTAGCAATACAAGCATTAAAATTTTTTCCTTTGCATGTCTAAGGAGAAGTCACACTCAAATTTGCTGATTTGATGTTGTACATTCCTAAACACGAAAAAAAATCGTTTTAAAATATTGAATGATATCAAATAATGATAAGATACCAAATTAATTGCAAATTGAGAAAATTTTATTGAACACATATTAATGATAGCTCGTGAGAGAGACATTTTATTTATAATTATTTTAAATATCTTAATATTTAATTTAAAAAACTTCAATTTGTCACAATTTCACGAAGGGTCTTCTTCCGTTCAGTACATCATTAAGGATTTTAGTATGTCAGATGTGTGTTATGTCTGACAATTTAGGATTCTATAAAAAGGATAAATCTTTTGAAGACCTTGGATAATGTATTGAAATAAATATTTTTGCGCAAAATACGTTTGAAATCGCATGCCGTTAACGCGCTTGAAATTTCATTTTGACCGGCTTTGCGTACTTTGTTCGGGTTTGCACGAGCGTAAACTGTGCTTGCGCGTTTAGGTGTATCGGCGCGGCCGCCACGACAACATGAATGAACCAAACGGCAAGTAAGAAGAGTACGCGAAGCATGAAGAACAAAAAGGAGGGTGGAACAACCGAGGGAGCGCTCTCACTTTCGTACGTATCGATTTTTCAGCGGACCGACCCACTCATCGACGATGCCGCGGCTTTCGAGCAACCTTGAAGAAGACACGGCGAATGACCCTGTAGGATCTACTCGAGTTCGAGGATAAACTCTATCGCACTTGCGTGAGATAAGACTGCGAATGATCAACCTTGTGCAACTTAGATTAGCTATGAGCATGTTTCTGACCAGTTAGATCACGAATCCAGCTGTCTGGAAATATCATCAAGTTAAAATTAAAATTCTTTCAAAATTGGTCAGTAGATATCGTACTTTCGAATATTTTATTATTTAAAAATTTCTACATAAAAAAATTATCACACTTATAGCTGTTTTAATAAATATTGTATCGTATTATATTGTATTAAGATATTAGACATGCCTATCAAAAATAAACATATGTTAATTAAAACTCGAGATTAATTTATAGAAAATTTGTAATTATATATTTCTAAAAATACAATTAATTTATAAAAACGATAAATTTCAATAATTTTAAAATTATTTATTAAAAATAATAATTCTAATAATATTTGCTTCTTGAGATATATTTAATAGATTAGACGCTTTTCTCTTCATGTATTGTAAAAATAATTTATAGAGAAAGCGAAATGTGCTCGATATACGCAAGAATGCATTGTTGAGTCGCGATGCACTTACATGCAACGAGGGATCATTCCGTATTAATGTTGCAATTCACGTTGAATTCATGAGTAACTGCTTATCGTGAATTTATTTAATCAGCAACGATAATGCTATAATGTCGATTTCTATTCACGTAATAACGCTTAAAAGAAAATGCATGCAACTTTGTCAGATAAAAATGCAGCGATAAGAAAAACTGTAATGCAAAATATTAGTTCATTCATATGTCTATGATTAAATGTATAAATGAACATGAAGCTCTCAAGAATAAAATATTCTCTCTATTTCTTTAGAAAAGCATAAAAATCTTAGAAAATAAAATACTTAGAAAATCATTTTCATTTTAATCACAAATAAAATTGTATATATTTGGGGTTTTTCTTAATAACAATTAAATTTCTGATGATATAAATCTTTCAGATGTACATTGTATTTACATTAAGTAATTTATTAAAATATATTTCAACTGAGGAAAGTATATATGAAAATCAACAATAAATTAAGCATATATTAAAATTGAGGAATAAGAAGAGGCAAGGGTAAAATAGACAAGGATGCATTAAACACGCGGGCATTCGTGCACGCGAGGAGGAAGAGGAGTACGGAAGAGGTACGACGGATGGCAAGCAATACAAGGGTGGAAGGGGATTGGCCTTTGTTTCGCGTACTTCCCTTTAGGGGATTTTCGGCGGTATCCATGACATAGCGCGAAGAGTGCGTGCACTGTCTGCCTCGTGGTATCCGCGGCCTATCACCCGCTGGAGGACTCCTCCTGTCTCTCTCCTCTTTCCCTTCAACTGCCCTCTCCCTCTCTTCAACCCTTTTGCACGCACGTGTGGCTCGTTGGCGATTTCGTCGGGTCACCTTTAACGAAAGGCGGTGGGTTTTCGCGAGGCAAGGGAGAAAGAGGGGTGAGGAGAAACCGAGAGAGAGAGAGAGAGAGAGAGAGAGGAGGGAGGGGAGGAAGAAGAAGAG
>NW_012130139.1:915151-919883 GCF_000143395.1 Atta cephalotes
GAGAGAGAGAGAGAGAGAGAGAGAGAGAGAGAGAGAGAGAGAGAGAGAGGGGGGGAGGGAAAGAGAAAGAGAGTCTTTGCGGACAGGGATGGATCGCAGCGGATCACCCCCGTGGAAGAGCTTTTGATGTCCTAGCCTAAGACACCTTTTTTCGAGTACTCTTTTTCTTCCGTCCATCCCACTCTCTCTCGCTGCCCTCGTATTTTTTTGTCATTTAACAAGTCGATGAAGCGAGCATGGTGATCGAGGTACTGAAGAGAAAGGGGAGAGGGTAAGAATGAGGAATAAATAGAAAGCATGGACAAATTGATCGAAAATTTTGTTAATGTCACTAATGCGATGTACATGGATACTTTTACGAAAGAAATAGAAGAATCTCTCTATTTTTGAACAATAGCATTATATCGCTGAACAATTAGCGGCTCTGTGCCGATTTCGATTAGATAAGATCAAGAGTCCTCTAAAGTTGGAGAAAATTTCTCGAGATTGTTCGAAATGAAAGGGTAATGCGTGCCCACCGATGTCTCACCAAAAAGTCAAACAAGGGGAGAAAATTGGACGGTTATGTATAAATACAGCCCTGCCTGAAGAACCGTCGACGTCGTCGACTTGCGCCGTCTGGACGCACGGCGCCAAAATCGATCTTGAAAAGGGAAAGTGCCAGCGGCGTGACTTCATGTACAGGCACACACGAGAAAAATCGCTGTGTGGAAATCGCTGGTCAAGGGCGTTCACATATTAAAATCCAGGAAGTCCTTGCAATGGGATCCCTCATTTTTTTGTCAGGATTTCTAATCAGGACTGATGCATCATATATAAAATGATGAAAATCGTAATAAAATATCTCTATTTTTCTCTCTATCTTCAAGGTAGAATTTAAAAATTTCTTATCTTATCCGTCGATACATTAAACCAGTATATCAATGTAAATAATGACGGAAAGAAAAAAAGTTTAACGAGAGATACATTCTGTCAGTTGCTCGGCAATCAATTATATGCAACTTGTAAGTTGTTAAAGCACTTCTAGAGCTGCTGTTATCAGTTGACCCCTTTCTTTTATATGTAACTCATAAAATCATACAATATTTTTTGATCTGTTTAAAAAATTTAAATAGCAAATCACTAATAAATTTAAAGACTGATGATGTTTTAGATATATTTGCCTGATAAGTCTCTATATTTATTTCAAGGAATTTTATCTCGATTATCAGCAAAAACAGAAGGACATCGATCTAAAATGCGATATCATTTGAGAATCATACCATCTAAACATATCTTCAAACTCGTTTATGTGTCGGAGGGTGGGAGGGCACGTCATTGCACGATTCGACGTGAGGGGATCGCGTATAGGTAGGGTACCTGCGCGACCACGTGACACGTGCGTCGCGTCGCTTTCTAGTTACGCCTGCGTGTGCGTGACGCACGCACATGTATATGATGTCGGCCGAGGCGCCACACACGATGATATCTAATTGTCGTAAGTGCGATTTCATGAGGAAAACCTCCTTCATTATTATACTGTTCAACTGAATGATTACAATATAATAAAAAGATTTATTAGAAAAATGATAATAAATTAATAAAAAAATTGTTTATAGTTAAACATAGAAACATATAAATATATTCCTTATATTATTACATTGTGTTATGTCATATATAATTTTAAAATAAAAAAATGATCAATTAAAAACAAAAAAACGAACAAGATTTGAGAAGAATTCAAGATGTAGAATCGATTTTTTAAATATTTGATATGATTCACGAGTCGTATTTAAGATAAATACGGAAAGGAATGACTAAAAATTTTAAATTATTTAAATATCGATGTAATGATATAAAAAGCAAACGCATTCCAAAAGGAGACTTGCGCATTTTAATCGAAATGATAGCGACATATCGGTCTATGGAAAAGTAAAGACTGATGTCTCGTTGTCTATGTTATCTATGGATAAGGTAGATAGATAAGGTAGAAGTTCAACAGGGGGTTGTTAATATTGACACTAGCAACTAGTTCTAGTTAGAGCCATCACCTTATTTCTACAGTGTCGACAGTACACGCTATGTATCTGCGGCAAACCGCCGTGCGTCAGCCAACTTCCAGAAATTTTTCTACGATAAGCATGGAAAGCGTTAGTACTTCACTACAGGAAACCAACAATATGCGTCACCGGATATCGAATTAAGGGTAACACGATGAGAAAAGTATATATAATAATATGCCAACAAGTCAACTAGTCAACAGAAATGAGCTATAATTTTCAAGCCATAATCCGAATATTTTTTTGCAAAATTGTATAAAAAATATATCATTTGTGCTTAGTGATTAGAAATTAGCTCTTAATATTGAAGCGATCAATGAATGAACGTCCTCAATTCCAGCGGATGTTTTCGCGATTATTTGAATCAAATCGTTTATGCAGGAAATTCTTGAATACAAAAGCAAATGAAATGGAAATTAAATTGCGTAAGGTATAATGACGTGTTAAAAAAAAATGTTACAGATAAACAATTAGAAAATTACGAAAATTATTAACATATCGATTTTAAGCATATTATTTTTCCTTATATTATCATTAAAATAAAAACATAAGAATTTTTTTTGATTGATATTAAAATTAATGTATAAATGAATTTTGTTGAAAAAGCTTTTGCTAATTGTTGTCTCATGCCAATGGAGTCATATGATAGCTTTAGCTAATTAACTAAAAATCTGGAAGTCCGATTTCTAGTGTCAAAACAGCGACAAGAGTTAATCCGACTCATTTTTACATGAGCACGATGACACAATATTACGAAACCGATTACAAAATATACAGTGTAAGGCGCTCCACAAACAGTACAATTCATCATACAAATTTCTTCTATGCTTTTTCACATTTTCCCTTATTTTCATAATTACGTATTATGTGACATGAATAAAAAAAAAAATAATACTAAAGAAAGAAGACAAATACTTTTGCCATAATCGACCTAGTTAAGAATTTTAAACAGTTTCCATGAACATAAAATAATATGAATTCAAATCAGATATATGAATGACTTTCACTCTTTGAAGAAATAGTTTATGGTGTTGAGCGATTTATATATGTGCGCATTTAGAAAAATAAAAAACTGGAGCTAAAAGTATTACATATTTCCAATATTCTTAAATTATTTTCAATAATATCGTGATTAAGACATTTAATAAATATTTTTAAATGTCAAATCTCTCTAATTCGATACAATATAAATTCAGAGCTATTATAACCCAGCTGATGTTAGCTGTTTATTTATTAATATGATATAATCATGAAATAGATTAGATAAATAAATTCAAACATTTCAACTATAAATGTAGTCCTTTTCAATAAATAAATTAATGAGTAACTAAATTCGCATGTTAATGATATAATCTTAGGCTGCGAAGTTTTCTATTCATTATTTTGTCAGTATTATGGTCTTTGTGATGTGTTTTTTCAATTTGCTAGCCTTCTATCTCATGATGTGTCAAAAATTTGTAGTTGACTTAAGTGGACAGAGAAATTACAGTTTTAACTAGCTGGACTATAGCTCTGAATTTTTATATTGTATCGAATTTTATTCATCGTATAACATATTGTAATTATAATTTTACGTCAAATTTAATTTTTTTTAACAATACAATTGTGAAAATGTACAAATGTGAAAATGTCTTGATAAAAACATTTAATTTAAGATATTCTATTTCTTGTATCTATGTCTTGTGGATTTCAAATAATAACAAATTTCTAACTTTTAAGTATATTGATTTGGCTTTTATAAGAAATAACTTATTTTTTTGTTAGAGAACAAAACGTTAAATTGGTTTGTCTTTTGTAAGAAAAATTTGTTTTTTTGTTAGACAAGAGAAAAATTTTAAATGTTGAGAACAATAAATTAAACCAGAAAAAGAATTTATGTAAATAAATTGTATAATAAATTGTATAATAAACTTAATGTTGAGTGTCTAAATGCATCAGTTGCTGGACGAGTGCATCGACACGATTGTGGTAAATTGGAGGAGGGAGACGAATAACGATGTCACGGCATTACTTGAAGGTAAAAATGAGGAGATAGGGAAGAACGCAATAAGAGAAGAGCGTGGTAAGAATGTAAGAGATAACGAATAGCGGCAGTGATATCAGAACCAGAAATTGCATAACATTTGCGAGTAATCACGAGCATCTGAGAGCAACGCGTCGCGAGTGTTAGTTATATCATAGACATTGTTCTTGTAATTATTATTGCTTTATAATTATGATATATTGGCGCGACGCGACGCGATAATTTAATTCAATTCTCGCGGTGAGAAAATTGCATATAATCGGAACTTATACACCAGGCAATATATTTTGATATGGAAAAATACCAGTCTATGTCTATAGATAGATAGCATAGCTAAGTTGTTTATAGACTTTCTTGAACTATAGATAACATATAATACGACTCGCTGTCTGGAAAGATGCAATTTGCACATTTGCATTATCACATAAAAAGTTAAAAAGGCAGATGAAAGGCAGCTGTAATGAAAAAGAGAGATGAGAAAATATATACACATGCTTTCTCTTTATGAAATAATAATAGAAACAGTATCTTTTGCCAAGACAACAATTTATAGAGTACTAATGCAAATCGATCACTGATCTTTCATTGTCATTAGCTATTATTAAATTGCCAATATAATATATATATATATATATATATATATATGTATATCTACTATTATTAAAAATTT
>NW_012130139.1:919903-922038 GCF_000143395.1 Atta cephalotes
TATTTTAAAAAAAAAAAAAAAAAAGCGAACGATAGTTATTCATCCACCATCTCGTTGTATCTTTACGGAAGATAATCACTGATGAGTTATCCACCGTATTGTACGTTCAGGAACGCGTCTGTTGCGCATCAGGAGTTCCAAGAAATGTCTTCGACTCGAAATAGTCCAAAACCCGCGTCACTTTGTTTATCGAAATGACTTGACATTCCGGCCGGCTAGAGTTATGCGCGACTTCGATCGTGATTTCCGATCATTCAGTGGACAACGCAAGATCCATACAGAGAGAAGTGGACGTCACGCGACCGCGGAGTCAGCGACCGACGTCATTCGGAATGCACCAAGCGATGACAGTGGGCGTATTGGAAACGATGACTCAGCGTCGGAATTATTAACGGATAGCTCGTAGTACCCTACGTTCATTCAACGGCGCCTCAGAGCGAGCTCCTCGTGGACGAGGGTTCCTCAATTGTTTTGCGATATGATGAAGAGTTATAGTAGAGACGCTGTTTCATTTCTCTTTCTTATATGGAAAATAACGAGGTCTCTCTCCCTTTGCGCGAGAGAGATCAAAGCATGAATACTTAATTGCAATTTTTAAGGCGGAAGCATAAAGTTTTGCATAACGCATAATGCATAAGAAAATAGACATCAAGCAAAATCCTTCATTTACTTCCTTTCCATGAAATAAAAGATTCTGATTGACTGCTTTTCTGCTTTATGCGTTATGCATAAGATTGTTCTACTGCCTTTAGCAGGGTTGTCACAAATTTTTCTCATCCTAAAATTCCATAACTTTTTTTTCCCTGATTTCCAGACAAATTTTCATAATTTTCCCTGATGCTTTCAATGTATGTTGAACATTTCAACATTTTGGAATTTTTATTTTCACCTTGATTTGGAAATCATCATTTTATTGAGAGAGCAACATAGAAGACAATGTAAATTACTATTAATATTGCTAACATCGTTTTCATTTAATTGTTAAGTTGATAGTATTCCAAATTACGTAATGTACGTGTATTAAATTTCTTTAAAGTCAAGAATTTTAAATAAAGATAAACTTATAATGGTTCAATAATAATAAACAAAAATAAATAACAGAAGGGCTAAGAGCCAAATTTTTCATATATTTAAATTCTTAAAAACACATACGTTTCGATCTATTTATCAGGTCCTGAGTGTATACATGTCGATAAATTAACGTAAATTTAATAAAAATCATAAAACGGTTAAATACAATTTCTGTAAATTACAGTTACGCAAAGTGGTGAACCTATTTCTTCATATCTATTTTCAGTCGCAACAATGCAATGCTTTCAGTCTTGTCATCTTTGTAGTTACATTCTTCTATTACATCGGTCGCAATTTGTCCGTAATGATAATAAAATTAGTTGAACATGTAGAGATCATTCCATAAAATTGTTGCAAGCACACATTCTGTTATCAAATTAATACCAAGATAATACAAAGATTATAAAAATTAAACTGACAATTAATAAAAATGATCATTATATTCAAAATTCTTAGTATATATAATCCTTATTTAATTGAAAACTATATTAAAATATGCGTGATAAATAAAATTATTATACATATGTGAAGATTTAGCCAGAATAATCCAGTGATTGAAACAATAATTAATTTAAAAGTTAAATTAATTTAAGAATTTTAATTTTCTAAAAGATTTTACAAAATTTCCTGATTTCCACTCCGACTTGGTTTTTATTTTCCTGATTGCCAGTTTTGTTGCTGCTTTAGCAGCATCTTGGCATTAATCTTGGCATTAATCTTCCACCGTCGATTTCAGATAACGGTAAGTAGAAGTCGTTCCAAGTTCATCCAATGACTTTCTTTTTTGCGATGGATTCTGTCACACAAGCTTGATTTTGAGGAGGGAAGGTATCGAACGCGACTGTTTGAGTTCGATATCGCACGTTATGGTCGCGCTGGCGGACGGCAAGGAAACGATCGATACGACAGGTACACATGGATAAAAGTAGACACATACATGCGCCTTCAGATATACACATATTAAACGGTCAGGTATAACGACCCGGCCTCATGTTCGATCGCGCGAAACGCCGTTTCGATGCCGATAAACTCTGCGCTCTTTTTCCTTCTTCTCTCTCTCTCTC
>NW_012130139.1:929535-937624 GCF_000143395.1 Atta cephalotes
CTCTCTCTCTCTCTCTCTCTCTCTCTCTCTCTCTTTCTCTCTCTTCGTCCTTTTTCGCCTTCTTCCTTTTTGAGAGCTTCCGTGAGAAAGCGGCGGATGGCCATGGCGATTCAGGCGTGTAATAGAAAGCGATTTTCTGTACGAGATGCACGGACTCCAGTCGATCGAGCTCATCGATAGTACCCATGTCTCGTTCTGTCGAATCGGACATTTTACAAAGCAGAAGTTAATTCTACGAATTATATACGAATTAGTGTTCTGTGATCACATTAACCGTTGTCGTTACTACTCTATTACGTCGATAATTGCCACTGGCAAGAAACTGATGTGATTTCAAATCCTCTGATTATAAAAAAAAATATGTCGCACTTTGACTTGTCGTTTTCCGTTAATTAAAAGCTATACATCTTAAAATATGAGTGGGAATTACTAATTAAAAATTAACTATTGATGAAGTCAGCAGATTTTAGACTCTTGGATTTTATCGAAAGAATCAAATTAATCAGCTATTCTCCTTCAAAAATAAGCAATCTGAAAAGTAGAGACTCCAAACTTTAAAATGCTTTCTGAATTATCCCATTACAATTATTTTTGAATGAATACTCTCTTGAAAATTGTTTGATTTTGGAGAACAAAATAGATAATTTCTTAATTTTTTGGCATAGTGTATATTAATAATTTTATAAAATATAAAAAAAATTTTAATTCATTTTTTCTGGAATTATCATCACATTGATCCAAAAAGAATGTTAGAAAAAAATAAAAATTTATTTTCAACCGAAAAAGAAATCTGTGCAAAAATTCATGATTGATTAAAAGGCAACTGGCTTAAAATGAAATGATTTTGATATTAACATCGGGATCCCAGTTTCTTATTATGTCGCGACCGGCCTGGATATAAAGACCGCTAAACGGTCGCCTTTATTTTTAACTTTGCGTCCAGAGTTCTGCGCGTCGGCAGTTGGCCGACGCCATGAGACAAAAGCGCGTGTTTATTTGAGCTCAATACTATCGAGCTGTCGTTCGGAGTCGCGAGCGACCGGACACGAATCGAATCGGACCTGATCGTTCGGTTTTTGTCGGAAGGCTTGACCTGGTTAAGTTAAAACCTTCAGGTATTTCACCGTCGCGTTCAACCCTTTCAACTCTCATATCATATTTTTCTTCGTTTGTAATGTACAAACGTATATTTTTAGTTATATCGTTTCATCGATATGCTCCGACCTGTATGTCGCTTATCAGTATCTAAAGTGAATTAATAAACAGAGAAAGAGTCCAAGATGTTGTATTCGATTTCATCAAAAATAGACACAGTTTCTCGCGTATTGTATTAAAAAAAAATTAAACACATTTCTTGCATGTTAAAAAAAAATAAATAAATAAATCTTCTCAAGTTTTACATTTATAAAAAGTATATTTCCTATTCATATTAAAATATTTTCAAACCCCGATAAAATAAGAGAAAGTAATTTGTGTGTGTGTGTGTTTTCTGAACGAAAATATTATAGAGGGAAAATGAGATACATACCAAACAGGTATACTGACGTAAGATGCTATTCCTTCGAATCGTTTTATACACGTTTAATGACAGAGACTTTAGAAATATTAGATTATAAAGCGGAAATAATTAGCGAGACACTTTTTTTCTGACTTAGGGACCTGAAAGGATGCAATTCGTGCATATCGCGTATGATGCTCGACAAGATCATCGATTGAGAAATATATTAACAAAGTCCTACCGGTGCTCCGGCGATCGTCAACCGTACGTCGTCTCGCGATCTGCCTTTTTCACGTGTCATGCGAGAAAAATAATTCTTTGATGGATTACCCGATAAATCGTGTATATGTGTGTGTATGTGTGTATGCGCGCGCATTAATATGTGTGCTTTTACCTTAACGAGCCGCGTGGCCTCCGAACAAAAGGGCATCGATTATATTACAAGATCACGTCATGCTGCGCGCCGGCGGTACGGCGATTATGTCACGGCGATTAGGCTCGTATCAAAAACACGCGCGCATACCACGGTATATCTTCCCTTCCTCCCTCCGCCCTTCTTTCCTTCTCGGATGTTTATTATGCTGCAGTTATTTTGTGATAACGACTGCTTAACGGTATATACACGCTGTACTAATTTATGTGACCGCCGCCGAGCGGTGTAAAATACTCTCGAAAGAGCATCGATAAATTTTCTTTCGACACAATAAAAAATATATATATATACTTATATATATATATACTTTATATATATATACTTTATAAAATTCCTTTCTCCATTCACGAAACGAATAAAAAAATATTAAGAGAATATTAATTAACGTTAAAAGCGTCGTCAAGATGTTAAATCACTGTAATGAGATTTATATTCGTTTTATATTACTTTTTTTTGTATCATAATGTGAATTTATTCCATTTATATCGAGATACGATTTTAAAATACTTTAAAACACTAATGTTTCAAAGCTATTCACCGGCATTCATTCTCTTCCTTATCCTTATATTCATAACGTGAAGACTTACAGATATATAAATTTTATAAATTAATAAATAAATAACATAAAAAAACTAAAATAAAATAATAGCAATTAGTTTGATTATATTTTGCTATCTTCTAATTTTATGATCGATTAAACGAATGCGAAATTTATCTTTTGCTTTGCGAACACTTTTGAAAATTTATTACGACATGTGATATTATTTAGATACTTGGAAAGATACACCTTACGTTTCAAAGATAATGTATATGTATATGAATAACATTGACGACAATGCGATGACAATTTCCGGCCGATTCGCGGAAGACTATGATAAAAAAAAAAGAAGAAGGCGTGCGATGAATCAATGCCGAGGAAATGTATCCTTGTTGCCAATTTGTTCAGAAGCTATGCGATCCACGTCGACATGGTGACGTAATCGTCGCAAAAGATTCACTGTTGTCTTATCAGAAGGATGCACTTTGCTGCCACGAAGAGTGAGGTAAGAATTGGGACGAGTTGACGACTTTCAAGTCATAGTGCAACATAAAGTTTATAGCTGAACTGGCATACACTTTTGCAATTTAAAATGACATAGACATATGTTTGACATTTGGTGAAAACGACAGAGTTTCAGTGAAGTCTAATGCAGGAATAAAAGCAGACTTATAGTGTCGCAAGAATTCGTAAGGTTGTCGGTATTTAGTAAAAGATTAATAAACAATAAACTGCCATTTTGTTTTTAAATATATATTGGATGCGTTCAACAGAAAAAGCATCAACTGATGCAAGTTTTTTTAATATAATTGATTTATAGTGCTTGCACTTGATTTCTCATGAATCTAAATGTAAAATGTAAAATATAAATCAATCATATTGAAGAATCTTGCAACAGTTGCAAAGCTGCTTTTTCTGTTGCATGCTACCATTGCTTTTAATTCCCAACTCTTCATCTCTCTGAAATACGAATCGGATTTTATTTAACGGCATATCTTTCTATTTTTTTCAAGTATAAAGTATTATTATTAATAGAAGGCAAGTACTCTTCGTGTCGTTACGTATATAAATCGGGAAATAACACATCGAACTTATTCTAGAACGTCGAAATTCACAATGACGACGTGATTCTACATATGCGACACTGTTGGCCCGAGTTCAGGATATTTCTGCTGCGACGAAATATCGTTGCGACCGTAAACCTTATTATACATTATCTATGTGTCTATGCGTGTGTAACCCAGATGTATCTTCGTCTTAAGTTGCAGCACGCATGTATAATATATGTAAAAAATAATATGTATAATATTATATAAAAGATAACAATTTCTCGAGACAAAATATTTCACGTTTTTAAAAATAAAAAACTTGTTATTAAAGGGATCTCAAAAACGATTAGTCATATTATATAAATAGCATTTATACATAGACGATTTTACATGTCATTGACATATCATCACATACTATTATATCAATATATCACACATACACATAAATTTTCGTATAACAATAATGTTTTGATTAGATGTCCATGTCCAATTCTAAAAATTTCACGTTGTTTCTTCACGTAAACTACTACTAATCTGTGGACTATTTCGTAAGTACAGATTTCACAGCTTTTATTATATACGAAGCAAGCGTTATGACAGCTCTAGAGGTGTTATATTCACGCAAAAAAATATTTTGCTGCTTCAGCTAGAATTATAGCTTTTTCTGATCTGATAGAAAATTATGTATCACAGAATTATAGCACAAATCTAAATTCTATCTCTGTCATTTATATGATTAGATGTAGTATCTAAGATCGCTTGTTAGAAATTTATCTATTCCTTTATTTTTCTACTTAGTACTTAGATAATTTTTACTGTAACTGCAAGATCATTGTTTTGAATGTTGGAGTAAGAAATAGTAAAGAAAGATCTCTATTTTTTGACGTTTTCGGTATAAACTCCTTCTCACAGACACGTATTAATGTATACTCTAAAGGTCTTGGAAAAGAACTTTTGAATCAGTAAAAGAGGAAAAAAAATTGTTATACAAAAATTATATGGTTTAGTTGGTAATAGTGATTTTAGGATCACCTTAAAAGAAAAAATAATAATAAATTAACTCGAAAAGTTATTCAATTTTTAAGAAAAGAATCACGGATGTTTATGGATTGTAATGGCGTTCGTTAAAGCGACTGTCTATGTTAAACGCACTTGTGTATTGTAGATGTAATTTGCATCAGTCGGTTAAATATTGAATGGCGCGCGCGCGCGCGATTATACCGTTTCTCACAACCTGAGTTGTGCTGAATCATTCGATATGATAGGGATGATGTCAAGACCGCCAATGACTCGTGTAAATTCCGTTCGTTTATTTTCCTTGTGTTCGTTAATTATCTCAATGTGGACAATAACGATAATCGTAATCAACATTCGTGATTAAGAGTGCTGTAGTCCGTGTGAAAACGAAATAAATACATCTCGATGCAATTTATGATTTATGATCATGATTATAATGGAGATATCATGTATAAAATAATGTTGCAAGGTCCAAATCTTTCGAAATAGCGTCGATTTCGATGGAATATAAAAAAAAAATAGTAAATTAATTTCCGGAAAATGATAATTGTTTTCTCACTGATAATCTCGGTAAAGTTGAGATCCTCGTGAGTTTCAGTTCTCGTGCGATTTTCATCTGTAAATTTCGAATACATCACACTAACATCCCGATAAAAGCAACAAGTGTCCCGTGAAATCATTTGTCAACGGAAAAGCTGATGGAATGGTCGGTGGATTACTTGAATCATCGAGATCAATGGATTATGACGCGTATAACGTGTTGGCTTTGGACGCAACTTACTTATTTCTCCCGCCAAATTTAGGGAACGCCGGCTCCCTAAATCAGTATCATTTTCAGCACAAGACTGAGAAAGATTGACAAATCACAATTTTTGGAATACGAAACGCTTGCTATTTTCTGTCAACATTATTAATTTAAATTAATTCGATTTGATTATTGTATAAGAAGTCGCTTCTTCGATCAATTTTATATTCTTAAAAAAAAAAAAAAAAATTAATTCTCAATTTTAGTACATAATAATGTTTTCCTAGAATTTGCAATAAGTTGCCTATATTTTAAGATTATCAAGAAAATATTCCTTAAAGACAACTATCACTTAAAAAGAAGAAAGTAAATTGAGTAATTATTTTTTTTAACCGTAGGATGATACTTTTCTGTAATTAATAAAAAATTTCAGATAAAAATATGACATCATATAAACTGTAAAAAATTTTTTAAGCCATACGAGAATTGAATAGAAATTACTCGCAAATTGGCTCGCTAGACTAATTTTTGTTGATAATTTAATTTTTTGCAAGAGAGAGAAAGGGGGAGGGGGGGGGGAGAGAGGAGAGAGAAGCAACTGGAGGCTGCAAATCGAAATCGAGTGAGAAAACGGAGCGAACAGAGTCTCACGTTGCCAGCGGAATACCGGTCTCATTCGCACGTGAATGGATGATTTATTTACGCATGCTCTCGTACGACTCGCGATTGCGAGGCAGTCGCAACGGTGACCTAAATCCCGGATACGCCGAACGCTAATATCTTCAGCGTTTCGCTCGCAGGGAAGATAACAGTGGAAGTAGCGATGTGCTACATCGACGAGCGCGACGACCGGTGCGCTTTGCATAACTCTTTTTTAATATTATCGGACGCAGCGCAGTCTACGCGGTTTCCGGTTATGGCACGATTAAGAACGAGAACGCGAGAAAGTGAGGACGCAGGCGAGAATCCACGCTCAAGTCCATTAAATCGATGCGGAGGAATTGCATTAGAGATAATATCGGGGGATCGACCGTACGGGCGCGTGCTTCGTATAAATAAATGTATTGTTTGTCAAGTTTATGCAGATACCGTGGCAGTAAACATGCTTATTTATTATGCGTATACACGTATGCAAAATTTGTATGTACTAACAGATCTGATTTTGTTATCAGCACGAGCCGATGAAACATTTAGTATTGTAGTGACGTACTTAATAACGTACTTGTTGTCTTTCTACTATAAATAACTACGAAGTTAAATTTGTATCGCGATACACGCAATTTTCCTAAATTATCAATTTTCTTAATAATTCAATTTTCGCGTTCAGTATGCAATTATGTGAAATTATTTCCGAATCTTAAATTTATTTATATTTCAAGTAACGAGGAATATGATATCTTATTAATGACTTAAGCCTAGTTTTTCGTTATCTGGTTAACTTGTGATTTAAACTGTGTGGTTTAAACTTAATTTGATAATAATGTAAAAATTTTATAATTAACTACTAAATTAATAATTTTGTCCTAGTAATTTTAAAAGTTATTCATTACAAAATCATTAGTTTAGTGATTAAGACCATAGATAAAAAAATATAATTTTTATGTTATCACGAGGTTAAGAGTAACTACAAGTTAATCAGTAAATAGAAAATTGAGCCATAATTGATTACATAAATCTATTGTAAAAATCTATAATTTATTTAAATTTATAAATTTATATTTTTTATAATAATAAATTTGTAAATATATAATTCACTTTTTTATTTACATCTTCAATAACACAGCCGATTCAATTGTTTGTTAGGGTCGAGAACTTCTTGTATATATTTTAAACATCAAGTTGTAACTTACGATTCCGTTTGCAACAGGAAGACGCGCCGAGATGTTAACGAGAAGTTCTCGTCGTCGTCGTCGTCGGTTTCTAATGGGTGGTTGGCCTTCCGTTCGCCTTCGTGCTCATTAACGACGCATACCGAAAAATGGTTCTCCCCTCGCGAATTGTAACTGTTTTTTCTTCTCTCTCTCTCTCTCTCTCTTCCTTCCTCTTCCTTTTTTACACACTAATATACTTCGTGAGTCAATTCACAAACAAAAAAGCTACACACCACGTGTTTCGCGCCGCAGTGATGCGTTCTCGAGTATCGAAGAGAAGATCATGGAAGCGGATCGGTTCGTGAGAACGAAAAATTTAGACGTCGCAATTCTGTTACAAATAAGATGCATATAAAACAATGCATAATGAATGCGGAAACGAAAAAAGAGTCGTTCCAAAATCGAATATTGTATGTTATCAATTGTTAAATTAAGTTAGTAAATATTATATCCATTTTTCTAACGCTCTCGAGACAAGTACGATGAGCGCCACAAGAGGATCGTGTATTAAATGTGCATATATATCCAGAAATGTAAACGAAAGTTTATTTGCGCAAAACAAATTCGTACAAATTAAGAATGCTGCTCGTATACTCTCTAAATCTATGGAGTCACTAATTACCCAGTGACATACTTTGCACTGATAATCAGTGAAGGTCAACAAAAAAAAAGGAAAAATGTTTGAGCATTATATAACTGATATTTATACGTTAATTTCACTCTTTCAATACTATATTCATTGAATTTAAGCACTAAAACAAAGTTAGGTCACAAAATAAAGATTAATTAGGTTAGGGATCTCACATTTAATTCACTGATTATCAATAGTATACTTGGCACTGATATCAGTGATTATCCACTGATTCAGATTTAGAGAATATAAAATTTAAAAAAACATTAAGAAATAGTTATATATAAAGTAATCTCTCTCTCTCTCT
>NW_012130139.1:942424-944652 GCF_000143395.1 Atta cephalotes
AATATTTAGTAATTATTAGTAAATAGTTAATTACATTATTATATCTTTGATAATAAACGTTTAGAAAAGTAATATTATTTTTTATTATGTTAACTGAATATTTGGTTGAAATGATTTCATTCAATATTTAGTTATTAAATTCTTTTCTCAGTGTAAAACTTATATATATATATATATATATATAAATTTAATATGTTAAAATATATTATAAATTTAATTCTTTGCATGCACAAATAATTGTATCTATTACAAATTTTATCTTATGAAATATAAATGTATAAAATATGTTAATATATGTAACATTTTGTGTATTAAAATACATTTAAATAGAATTAAATATATATATTAAAACTAATTAAATAGTTATAACACGTATTCTTGTAAAATTTTTATTTATGCTACATGTGCTCTTAAAATTTAAAAAGCAGAATATGTGTTTTGAATTGTAAAACTGCTTAATTGATTTTTTGATGGTTGCGTATTGCGTTTTATTTTGCGTCGATTAAAGATTAATCGAGCTTGATTGATCGAAATAACTCTTAGAGTTTCGTTCGATTCTGCAATATATTAATATATTTTAATAGAATTTTTTTCCCTTACTTTCGAAACAATTATTCATTAAATTTTCAAAGATATTCCAATTTATCTGTTATATAGGATTCACACAAAAAATAATGTAAGTAATAAAAGTATAAATTATATTATGCAAAAATCGGATTTAATTGAAAATATTAAAACTGGGACATTGATAATGAGTTAATCTCTTGCTTTCGATCATTTTGGTAGATAATCGAGAGTTATATATTCGAGAGTCGCTGTTTGTCTTCGTTAAAAACGAAGAAGCTGTCATTATGTGCTCACATTTTTACTCTCGTAAAAGCACTCGAATAATCTCAACGTTTCTGAATGACAGCAAGAGATTCTCGAGGACTTGAGAGGTTTAAATTGTCGCCGAAAAGATGCCGCCGTGTTTGTTGCAAACATTCTCTCTTCTTTGTAAAAACCTTCCCTGGCAAACACTTTATTCGCCTACGTTCGTGAACAATTTTACGACGATTTCCTATCGTTCCTATCGATTTATGACAAGTTCAGTCGTATGAAAAATGTCTCGTAATTTTTTATGTATTTTTTATGTATTAAATAATTATGTATATGTATTAAGTAATTTTTATGAAGATTAGAAATTACTTTTCAATAAAACAAATGCAATTAAAGGTCTCTACAAACTCGAGATTATGAGAACAAAAAGTTAACTGTATATGTTCAGTTTGATCTTATATAAAATAACAACAAAATCTACAAAATAAACTCGAAATAAATAAAAATAAAATCAATTTAAAATCAATAATTATAAAAAATTCTATAACGTTTCTCTGATTTCCAGACAAAAGTCATGACTTTTTTTACGCTTTTAATAATATTTTGAAATTTTTTTGTATATTCATCTTGATTTAGATATTGTCGTATGTTCTATCGAGCAATTTCATAGCAATGTAAATAATTATTAAAGCAAAAAATTTTAATTTTCTAGAAAATTTTGCAAAATTTCCTGACTTTTTCCTGATTTCCCTGATCGTTTATACATGGCCCAAAAATGTAAGGAGAGAGAAGCTCGCAATGTCGAGCGAGATGAGGAAATGCGGACATGATTTCGCTGTTGTGTATAATTGCGATGTGCGTGTGCCGATATCACAGTCAGAATCGGTGTGGTGATGCATCGCCGATAAGAAACACGTTCTGTTTTCGCAGGAATGGAATGCCTCCTCTTTACGAACACGCAAACATTAAAAATCGGCAGCAAGCGCCGAAAAAGCGAAAACGCGCTTCTCGACGCATTCGAGCGGTAACAGCTGTTGGAGGCAGCTGCCACGTGGCCGGCACGCACCTATGATCACGGAAATCATCCGCTATTTACGATCGATACTGTCATCTTTACGTACGGAGAAACATCTCGGTACTTTCCACACTTTTTGCGTGTTTTTAACTGTCGAAGCCTTGGTGAATTAAGCTTGAAAACTGACGAGTGACCAAACACTTTGCTTCTCACTCAATCAGTTTTCATGAAATTATAGTTTAACAAAAAGATTTAAAAGTAAAATTTAATATTAAACATATCAAATCAATCAAAAAGAATTATGGAAAAAGATAAGTTATATCATATTTCCGTACAGAAGACTTGACGGCGTTAATTAAGCTATTCTATATCTTATGTCATTATATATATATAT
>NW_012130139.1:947843-949799 GCF_000143395.1 Atta cephalotes
GAGAGAGAGAGAGAAGAACTGCATAACGTGGAAAGGCAGCGTCGCTCCTGAGCCCAATTAGCAATTTAAGGCAATAAGCGAGCGCATTCCCTCGCTTATACATTCCCACTGGTATCGGGCGACATTATTTCCAGAAGGGACAGACCGGCGGCTCCTCCGCACATAAACATCGCATGGAATAACGCGAGCTGCATACATTCGAGACTGGGACTGCGGCGCATCCTTCCGCCCCTTTCTTTCCATCTCTCTTTCTTTGTCCCCTTTGTCGACAATGTCCTTCATTCCTGCCACTGAATATTTCGCGACCGTCCTCTCAAAAATAAAAAGCCACGATCGAGTTCATCCAAAAGAGAAAAATATATGGAAATGTATGGAAATAGGAAAATACTATTTTTTCCTTTTTTCATTTTTGGAATTATATTTTTGGTGTGTCATACAAAAGAATGCAAGATGTTTTTCAAGTTTATTTTACTTTTCTTTTACATTTAATTAATCTGAATTCTTCTAAAGAAAAAAATGTATCTAATTTCATCATCACAAATACATTCACATTGACATTCTTCATGAATTTTCTGTTTATATGTTCTAAATAATTATAATGTAATACATAGCATGTTTATGATATTTATGCTTCATATTTACATATTTAACTATGATTTAGTTAGCTCATTGCAATCTGTGATGCTACAATTACCACTCATATTTCCAATTTTCTGCTTTAATCTGTGTGAAGCCACAGATATTTTAATTTTCATGCGCAATGCGTGGGTAGAATATGTAATGCACAATTAACAAAAAAGACCTTGTATTTTAGTACTCTGGATTCTGCGGACAAACGTGAAGTGCATGCATTCTTAACTATCTCCGGAATGAGGGAGAAGCGCCGGTACAGACGACACGAGGATGATAAATAAGGGAGAAGGGCGAGTTTACGGCAACGACGAAGGGTTTTTCCTTCCTTCCCCGAGATTTGCGAATTATGCATTATGCCGAAGGGAATACACTAGAACTTGACGTGAGCACAGCAAGAAAGATGGTCGACATTGCGACAGAGGGCTGACATTTCGATAAAATAAGCTCGAATACATTCTTTTATGTCATTAAAACATTGCTAATTTGCGTTAATTCTTTCTTTTAATTAAGTATTAATTCTATTCGAAATCATCATTGTGCTTATAACTGATATGAAGGTAGATTGTAAATATACAAAAAAAAAAAAGAATTTTACGATACGGGAGACAAATTTTTTTTCTGACTAAAACTTATTATTTTTCGCTATATTAGTAACTTTCTTTTCGCGATAAAATTATAATTGAACTCTCGATGTCAAAATGTAGGCCGCAATTTTACGATTTTACGATGATGTATGCGAAAACATTCTTTTCTATTGCCTAGAAACAGAATAACGGTCGTTTTCGTATTGCCTCGTATTTTGTAATTAGCAAGGAGAAATTTCGCGACCGGATTATCGGACATTGCCACCGCGACTCCTGGGAGGTCCGCTGATCTGATGCCGGTGTTTCGTCGTCCAGGCACGTGTTACGGGAACGTCTCGGGTGGTCGCCCGCCACGCATTGATTTCACTATGCGAATCGTCTTGACACCGGAGACTCTTAGTGTCATGTAACGGTGTGAGAAAAAGGAGAATTGAACAAAAAACGTTGATAAGAATGAAATCTTGCAAACTTATCAATGTTTCACCTGTAAAAGTGGAGGATTGAGTTGATGCTTATTCCACTTGTTTCTTTTTTTTCACCTTATGTGCAGATGGACTAATTGAAAATTAAGAAATTTAATTTCTCGTAATTCATTATAATTAATTCTGAAAATTTATAAACTAAAGAAAAATAGTATTGATAAAAATATTATATAAAACTTTTCTCTTTCTTTTAATATATATATATATGTATGTGTGTGTGTATATATATATATATATATATATATATATATATATAT
>NW_012130139.1:949819-954391 GCF_000143395.1 Atta cephalotes
CTCTCTCTCTCTCTCTCTCTCTCTCTCTCTCTCTCTCTCTCTCTCTCTCTCTCTCTCTCTCTCTCGTCCCTCTTCACCCCCTTCTGCGACCCTCACGCGCTCCTTCCATCCCCTATTTCAGCCGACACGGCGACGACTCCGCCGGGATCCGTTCCTCTCTTTCTCTCTCCCCATCCGTTCCGTTTCACTCCCTCCTTGCTGGGCTCACCACCCACATCTACCTCCGTTCCTCGCCCTTTGACCATCGTCATCCCCTTGCCATCCTCCTTCTCCTCTTCTTCTTCCTCCACTCGAAGCAGCGCCCTTCTCTTTCGAATTCTCGTTGCTGCTCACTCTCCCTCTTCCACTCTCGCTCTCCACATAAACTTATCATGGGAAGGGTGACCCTGGCTACCAGCTCTCTCGCTTGCTCACGATATTTCGCGACTCTTTCTTTCCTCGTCCTTCAACGGGAACGTCGGAAGGGACACAGAGCGGCCGGGATGATAGCGAGAGCGAAATTTCAAGGCCAGCCCGGGGATCGAGCGTGCTGGATTCGTTACCCTGGCTGGGTCACATTCTCTGATCTTTTTCTCCTCCTCGCGATTCGCACACATATATACACATCTATAGATGGCTACACATATTTACACACCTATATTGGCTCTCATTTTTCATAAAAATTTTACGTTTCATCTTTCCCGGTTTATTTCTAATCGATTAATCAAATTTTCATGAAAAGTAATTTTCAACCGAGTTGTTTATACGTATTTTATACAACACTGCTAAATTTATAATATCAAATTATATCCAATATTTATTTTTAATGTATAAGTCGTGATTACTTTTATCCAATATGTTAACAAAAATAATGGATTTAGTTATTAATTACCGAATGAATACATTAATCTGAACGATATTTATTTTGAAATCACAGAAATAGATTAATTTACATTTTAACACACATGAAATTAAAAATTGCTTCTTTTACCTAACTGCTTCTTTTATCTAACAATAAATGCTTATGTGACATAAATGATAAGTGTTATATAAATAGAATATTCTGTATTGAAGAAAAATATCTATTTATAACAAAATATAATATAATAAAATTGTAATTCTGATATTTCAGTCGTCTTAAGTATAAATCAATAGTTCATAAAATATAAATATCTGTGCGAGGCAGGAATACTTTTTTTGAAATATCATGAATTCAAAAGTAACTATAACAAGATAATCTTTACGCTTTTATCTTTTACAAGCTACCTGATCGATAGCAGAGACAGTTGCATCGCATACTATGACAAAAATGAACTTTAATTTAATCGGTCTCGAAATTTGTGAGAATTCGACGATCGCGTGAATACCAATTGCTGAAACGAATCGTTGTCGTGCATAATATGCATGGAATATACGTTCTTTATTCCAATTCGGAATAAGATTAATCTAGGAATCGATTTCTGTCAGTATTGAATCCGACAGATAATTTTGTCGCCGAGGATTACCGCAAGAACCTTTGTCCCCGAATAGATGTTCTAATAGCTCTAACATTTGCCTAGCGGTGCGCTAGGCTGTTTCGCACGTTTTTAGAAATTCGTTGCTCGAAATTCGCGATCGTCCTGGTCGGCTGGTTGGCAAGGTTATATCCTGGAGAGGCAAGCACGCGTGCGACAGGTGGGAAGCGGCGGCGACGATGGCGGCGGCGGCGGCGGCGCCGTCGTCGTCCTAGGACGCGGCTAGTCCTAAAACGCGGCCGAGACGTCTCGCGATCGATTAACGAATTCGCGTCCTGTTTCTACGCTCACTCCCGGAATAGAGTCCTTCGCAGCTGGCGGTCTCGCATCGCTCGCCATAACGAGCGAGAACGCGAGAAGGGCTGAAAGGGTCGAAGAGCGCGGGGATTAAGAACAGTCGGAAATGAAGAACAGTTTATGCACGGATGGTGTTTTCCGTGAAGCTGGCATTCCATTTTCAGAATTTCGATATAATTAATAGAGTTTTAATAAGGCTAGATTTTATCCTTCACATATGAATGCGTACGTATGTAATTTGACGTGCTTGAAAATGTAAAATTGATATCTTTTAAGCCATTAAATTCTAGTAAATCCGAGATATTATAATATTATATTAAATAGCAGCGGAATAGTTAAAATGAAAATCTTGTTGAATCTTGAACAATTTATTTCTATCAAAGTCTATCGTTTTTGTTTCAATCGTATTATTTCTAGATATTTGTTCTAATTAGATAAAAGTCCATATTATCATTTCTATATTCAATATCTAATTACCTGATGTTGTCTAATTACGCAGATCGTGATCATCAAAACATGCTTACCTGTAACAGAAAAGAATACAAATCATAAGTTCCTCTAGCGATTATAACATTTAATTTTTATAAATAATAATGTAAGTTTGATCCTAAATAGGAAAGTAAAATTTTAATTTTATCTATAATTATTTAGATTATTTCAATTATTTCTGTGATTCTCGAGGCTAATAATATACATCATTATTATTTAATACTCCAAATAATTAACATACCGAATCATTTAATTTGATAGATATAAACCTACTAAATTAAGCTAAATTTGTTATTTACCATTTGTTATCAACCATTTGACATTTCCATTTAATATAATGTTTCTCTTAGCTCATAATATAATATCTGAATTAAATTATTTGACGTTTACGTTCCATCATTTGTATTAAGTGAAAATATTATGCAATCAAAATCAAATATAAATTTAATTATTTTTGAAAATTTTGAAACTTGTGTGAAAGATTATTATCTGAAGGTATACAATTATAGAATTATATTTCTTTTTTATATAATTCCAATTTACGTTGAAATTTAATGTGCAAATTTATAAATCAAATATATGCCATTAAAGGCGAAAGTTTGAAACGCTTTTATAAATATAAAAAAATAATTAAAATAATTCTCTAAAAATGCTTTATATTTAGATCTAATTTATTTTTACGTACAGAAACTACTTAAGAGGCACATTCATGAAAATAAAATTCGAAATCAATATTGATACAACTGACACGATTGTAAGCAACTTTTTTTCCTTAACTGGAGAATCGAGTAGACTCTGCTTTTCAGGATGCGATAGCCGCGAAAGTGCGGTGCATCATCTTCAGTCTCATCGCGCTTTAAGATGCGCTGGTTCGGAGGCACGCGCGTGCATCGGTCGTCGCGAATCCGCCAGGGTGGTTCGCCGGGGAAACGACCGAACGAATGCGGATCGATTCGGCGAGACTCCGAAAGTTCTCCTACCGCGTAAAGTGATTACATACACCGATTCCACCGGCCGATTCGCGCCTACGAAAATTGACGGCGCGCGAGCTGATAACGAAGATGGGCCCGTCATTTCGCGTGCCATTCCGCGTCCGTCTGGTTTTCGCGGTTATTTTCGGGAATGATCCAACCGCCACCGCTATCACCTGCGCTCGATCAAGTAATCCGTCTCCCTTGGAGAAAAAATGTCGTGCTGATAATTCCAGTGACATTTCTCGTTAATACTAGCAGAGATCTACACTCTACAATTATTTTTAAATAAAATTCTGATTGCAATTATTCAATTTTTTTGTACATTTTAATACAATAAATGCGGAACTCTTTTTATTTTTATAAGGAATCATAGAACTATGAAACTATGAAAAGAAATACTATTGGAACTTTCAGTATTTTTTTTATATTAATAGAATGTATTAACTTTATGGATATCCAAAAGTATAGAATCTGTAAAATTAGCATGACATTCTATTAACATAAAAAAAATAATGACAGTTTTAGTAAAATACTTTTCAGTTGAGTTTTCGATTTATATTCACTAAGAATTTTATACTCAATGTGTTGTGTACTATCTATCATAAATGCTGAATGGTTTTTCTTGAGCACATTGTATAATATTAAATTATGAAATTATTGTTTCTAAGCTGTCTCATCACTAAGAAAACAAATGAAACAAATAAAAATATGAATATTCAATACATATGAATATCCGTTAAATATAATGTGAAAATAATTTATTTGACCCATAAAGAGCGTAACAGAAGATTAATTTGTACATGTCCAGAATTAAAAAGGGATGGACATTTCCCGATAATCGATACAGCTTAGTCAAAACTGACCGGGTCACTCTGTTTCAAAGTTCTCGAACAATCGTTAATTCTTTTTTTTTTAATCAATCTTAAGCAATCAATCAATTAAGATTTGATATATTCTCTCGACGAATTAATTTTGTAATCGATTTTCCCATAAAATACATCTTTGTAAATAGAATGTTCGTTCATCGACAAATTTCTCTTTATATTTGAACTAAATTCGTAAATTTAAACGTGAGATCTGATAGACCACTTCTAAAGAACTGGGTCAGAAGTGAACGTCGATTGACCATCTTAAGAATTTTCTTATTATATTGCGGGATCAAGCGATGTCGCTAAAGATATCGACGGATATATTTGCCGGTTTCGCGGCACGGAATTCGATATATATTTTCCGATTTTGTGCTGCCTAAATGATAAATGGCAATTGGTGGCACAGATACAGAATCTAGCATGGTCGGATTAATAATGAGCCGAGGTCAT
>NW_012130139.1:954913-969610 GCF_000143395.1 Atta cephalotes
ATATATATATATATATATATATATATATATATATATATATATTTTATGGATTTCTTCGGTCGAGAAAAAGCTCCACGCCGATGAAAATTCATTGCAATCTGAAAATATAAGTTAAATATAAGTGTAATGTAAATATATTATAGTTAATTAATTCCTATATACATTTTTAAAATAAAATTTTCTCAAGGAAAAAAATATATAGACAAATTAAAGTATACATAATTGTTGAAAGTTTTCTATAAGACATCTAAAGCAGAAAATTGATTAGATACATAATTATAAAGCAGATTAAATACGAAATACATAATATCGAGTTTATATTTCAATGTCATAGCTACATAGAGAGAAAAAATCATTCAGAGCAGAAAAATATTTCTATTACCAGAAGAAGTATCGTTTGTAAGAGAGGATCTTCTCGAGATAATTAGAACAATTGTTTCTAGATATCATCTCTACCGCAAGAACAAATCCGCGGCTTTCTTCTCATCTAACAATGAGTAGTGGACTTCATCTAACTGATAATCCTGTCCGGAATATTTAACGAGACCGAGGAAGCAGAAGGACCGTCGAATTTCCCAGCAGGACTTAACAACCTGAGATACGAGGATCACGTTTCGTAGTGGATGACTGGGTGATATCAACGGTGGCTTTAGGCGAGATGGAAAGGACAAAGGCGAAGGTGAAGGAGCAAGGACAAACGTATACATACGTTATAGCATTAAAAATCAAGAGAGCAAAAGAAAATACATACGCAAGAGAAAATTGGGGGATGTATGACTTTCGTGCAATTTCTACTTTTCTACAAATGATATCTATTAATAAGAATTTTCTGTTATTGTCAAAATGAGCAAGATTGTGAAAAATAAGGATTAATTTGAAAGGAAGGAAGGACCGAAATAAGAGAACTTATAAAAGTTCAAAAAAAGTAAGAGTCTTTATATATTTTAAATTATTTTCAAGTTGCATTTTCTACAATACATTATCTACAATACATGTTTAGGAAGAGTAAGATGAACTGAAAAGAAAATTAAATAAAAAAATTCTACAACGCTACAAACTAAATAAAATAATAAAATAAAAATAATATAATAAAAATTACGTAAGAAATAGATTGTATTGGTGCGGGTAAAGAGAAAGAATAAAAAGAGAAAGACACTACGACAGTCAGAAAAGAGAGAAAGAGAAAGAGAAAGAGAGTGCGAGGCTTCCCTTTCGTCTCCTCATCTTCCTGCTCCTGTTATCCTCCGCCCTACCCTTCGTCCGCGTCCCTTCCTTCCCACAGGCAGAAAGTAATCAATACTTCGGGAAGGTGCGTGGGTGAAGCACACACGCCTGTGGGTCGCGGCATTGCCAGTAACCTTACGCGAATTTAACTGTGGAGCTCTCTTCTCTCAATACACACGGAGGAGAGGATCACGCAGCTCCTCGCCTCTCCTCTCGGCGGGAGAGATATTCGAGATTCGTCGTCCTCGTTCTCGGCGAAGAGGCAGAATTGGAAGACCCAGTCGACGCGATTCCGTCGTTTGCGATTCCGAAATAAGATTTTTTTATTTGTGCAGGACAGCCTTTTCAAATATCTTTTATAAGAGATATATGATATTATACCCCCTCCGAAACATGAAACTCTCGAGTTTCGTGTTGATTAAATAATTTCTTGGCGTTTAAAGATATTTTGCCTAATATTTTTGTCTTATTGCAACGATATATTTTTTTATAATTTATATAATTTTTGTAATGTAAAAATGCTGCTTACCAAAGATTCAGAATTCAATTAACATTAGAAGCACTTAAATAAATAATTCACATACTTATTCGTTCATTTTCCTTCTCCTTTAACCAAAATTATATGCCGTTCCAGGCATTTATCATTCATCAAGGTAATCCCGACTGCGATGCGTGCCTTAAGGATGCAGGAAGCGGCTGTCCCGCGCGACTCGGCGCCAGGCGTCGATTCTAGTTTTAATCGAATTTAGGCACACGCCGAGTTGTTTAATCGTCCGCGACAAAAAAAGAAGCGAATAAAATAAACGGACGTCGAGACGTCATGTTCTGCGGAGGGAAGGGGGTAGAATCGGCGAGGGATTAATTAAATGCAACGCGACGGTGGTGTATTCATGTCGCCATGAGCAAGCGAAAAAGAGAGAAAGAAAGAAAAAGAGGATGCAACCACCCACTTTGCTGTAGTTCCGCGGGAGAATTACGAGAACGAACCGCTGCTGCCGCCGCCCGTGTGACAAAGGCTTAAGTACAAGCCGCGTTACAATGCCCGAGACAACGTCGTCTCCAGATTATAAAATTTAATTAAAATTTCGTTAGGCCCTGCCGAGTCCTCTCCCCTTCTCGACCATCCTCGTTTTCTTTCTTTCTCTCTCGCCGCTCCGATCGTCGCGTTTTGCGTCTCTCTTGTATCTCGTTGTTTCGTTTAGATCATTTCCGCCCTTGTTTTTTTCGTGCGTTTTATGTAGCGACGATGCATCTCGAGAATGTAAACAGCGGTGACTGCAGTAGAGTGCGCCAAATCGCCATGAGTTTAATTATCACGTTACGGTCTGATCAGAATTCGCCTGATGTTATAACTTGGGGGAATTCGATAATGTCTGTTGGAATCAACTTTTTCAGTAAAAATTGCGTGGAAACTAATATATACTACTCATTTCCGCAACATGGGTTTTACATGATGAAATTTCAAATATTGGTACTAGTGGTACGTGAAGTAACTTTTTAAAATATTGATTATAATTCAGAGTTAAATATAAAAAAACGTGTGCAAAGATAGATAGCGATTAATCAAAACTTGCGCTACAGAAAGTATAATTCATAAATGAATATATATTAAAGAAACGTATTTTGGATATTAATTAAAATGATAAAATCTATAAATTAGAATACAATGTATAGTAAGTGTATAAAATGAGACGTAACGCTTTAACGAGCTCTTTTCAAAGGAGGATAAAAACGAAGAATAAAAAAATAATAATAAATCTCAGCATTCCGAATTCTCTCTTCCTCTCCGCCCTGGTTTCTACCCTCATTTTATTTTTTTAACCCTCCTTCTGACGTCGCAGACTTGCACGGGCTCGGCGGAAAGCTCAAAGTGGGACGAGGCTGTTGAATAAATAATGGCCCGCGGTCTGCCTCGATCGCGAAAGCCAGATACATGCCTTTTTACGTAAGCTCGCGTGACCTCGGTTAGTTGACGACCGACCGGGAAGAGGCAGCCATGAAGACCCTTGTACATTTACAAACCATTACACATGGTCATCGTTGAAAGAAAGGAAGGAAAAGCCCGAACGTGATAATCAGCGATAATCGATGATAACCTAATTAATCTTTAAATTGTCACATCAGGAAACAAGAGACGAATCATAAAGAACTGACTTTATGTGTATTACGTGTCACGTTACAATTTTTTAAAATTATTTTTCATTCTGCTAAATACTTCTTCGATTATACAAACAAGCTAAATTTACAAGAAGTCAAGATTAATGAGATAGAGAAATGTATTCTTAAAAAGATACATGAAAGTTATACATTTCCCGTCGGCAAATAATGATGTAGTATTCAGCAAATACAAATTTCTCTTATGTAAACGATTTGTTTTTGACATAACAATAATGTATTTTACATTAATCACAATCGTATTTTATATTTTGATCCAATTTGCATTATTTGTTATATTTATTTTACTGTAATGCTTGTAAAATAAATGCACATAAATTGATGTTTGTTCCCATTTAAACAATTAAAGTACGAATCGTGGAAACGATCCTGTATCTTTAATTAGAAATGCTGGAGATAATTAGATTAGCATTTATAATTCGCATGTTGTGCTGGATAGAAGGCAATATATATTTTATAAATACAGACTGTACATATATAAAAGAGATTGAATTAAAATCGCGAACTAGATTTATCCTACAAAAGATTATGACATGTTTCACGAGAGAAGCGAAAAGATGAGGTGGACGTTCGTTGCTTACGAGACTCTGATAAGATACACTAATCAATGTTACGGAGAAACTGTTGGCTACGTATGGAGATGGAGCTCCGTTGCACTTCTAGGAACGCATCTGATGACGAGAAACGAAAGACTACGCGGTCAGCGACACGAGTATGGTGTCGTCTGTCTTCTTCGACCATAAGGTGGAAACGGAATCGTTCGCGGGTGCATTGATCGGCAGGAGAGACAAAGAGAGTGCAAGGAACTTCTGTACGAGCTGACTAGAGAAAATACCGCGACTATCGCGCGAGCAGTGTCATGTTAATGCGTCCGGACTATTCGATATACTTCTCGTGATTCGCGAGAAATTTTTCAGTGACGATTATACAAATAAACAAAAGAAGTATTAAGAATAATAGAGAGGTGCTTACAATTAAGTTGTTATAAAAAGTCTACTACTTAAAGTGTAATCATGTTTTTAATGTATTATATATATCTTGATTACAATGTCTGCATATATCTTTAACCACTGATAAATCTATATAAAAATATATATTTTGTTATTAAATTTTATTGTTATTGATATTTAATATATCTCTCGATACAATTTTAATTTTTGAGAAGAACTAAAAAATGTATTTAAAAATTTAAACAAAAATATAATTAAGACTTCACCTCGATTTAACGCTACTTTACTTGATTTACAATTAATTATTATAATACAATTTTGATCCGACAAAATTTTCGTTACAATAAAAATTAATAAAATAAATTATGTAATACTTATGATTTTTAATTTTCTTCAAATCATTTGCTTTGCCTATTAAAACACATTAAAAGAAATAACAAACATAAAAATAATTCAAGTGCCTGTAAAAAATTTTTGGACGGAAGAATAACTATTATTTTCTTGTATTAATTTCATCAAATATTAATACAAGATATTAATTATTAATTTATCAAATATTCATATTTATTATAAAAGCAAGTTAGTGCTATAGTTTAATATGATTGAATAATATGCAACTTGTATGCTAATCAGTAGGACATCGCAAGCCGGTTTGCAAATGGCGGCTCATCTTGGGCGCCGACGCCATTTTTACGCTCTTAAGTTGTTTCGCTAAGAGAGATACATCACATTTTAAATATATTTATAATTATTCGCATATTAAAAATAAAAAATCCGAAATATCTTTGAAGCTTTTGTGCATTATTTATATGGTAAAATTAAAAAAAACTTGAACATCTTAAAAGCATTTTATAATTTCCAAAAATTCACTTTTATCAAAAGAATTTCCAGTAGATTTTTTAAACTTCGTTGATAAGTAAAAGATATACATACATTTTTAATTATCTGTATATCTTCCGTCGTCACAAAAAGAATTCTAATATAAGTATTTAAAGTCTAAGTCCTGAGGACTTAAAATGTTACCAGACACTGGACCTTTGAAAATTTTAGCAAAAAAATTGGCAAAAAGAACTAGACAAAGTAAGAAAAAGAGACAAAGAAAAAAAGCATTATTCTTGAATCTCACCAGAGTTCACTAACGACCCTTCATAAAAGGTCACTTTTTATAAAAAATGTTTCAGAAAGAAAAGAATTTATAAAGAGTTTCTAAAAAGAATTTATAAGTTAAACAATTTTTTTAAGAAAAGTTTTAGAAAAAAATTACAGTTTCTTTGTAGAAACGCTTATAAAAGATATTCTTCTATTACTTCCCGGGTCTTTCGAAATTTTCAGGTATGCTTGATCTCATGTTCAGGTAAAAAAAATATTGTGAAATCGACAAAGGGGCCTTCCTGGAAGTTTACCCGTGAAGCCCAAAGGACTGTTAAAGCATGCCAAAAATTTACCTGGCTTCTTTGTCCAGAAGATTTCCCAAGAGAAACCTTAATGTCGAGATTGACAGGAAGCGAAAATGTCGACCCTCTGTCATCTTTTCGATGCACGATAACGGAAAAGTTTGTGCGAGACAAAAACGCTTGAAAAGATATTTTCTTAGAAATATTAAACACATGATTGCACATTGCATCTGCCACAGGTTTCTTTCTTTCTATAATATCTTTCTATAATATTTCTGTAAAAAGGAACAAAATATAGAGAAAATATACAACTTTTTCGGTATAATCATTCTTCAATTTTTTAAATCCAGCAAATTGGCGAAAATTTTAAATTAGTTACCATGTCTTTTCTTTTTCTTCTAATTTTTATCCATAAATTCCTTTATTATTCTTATATATATTGTCTTATATATATTGTCATATACTTTTTAACAAATAAAAAGTGATGGAAGACAGCTTTAATTCGACAAATTCGAGAACTTTAAAAACAAAATAGATAACAAAATATTGATTCTTTGTTTTAATTTAGAAGCTTAGTTTTGGTACAAAGACATTTAATATTGAAAATTGAAAATTGAAACTGTCAATCATCCCCTCATTAAATAATAATTTACACTACAATAGTTTGCGCTATCGTGACTGTAACGGTTTCATGTGAAATGGATTTCCTAATTGATTTGATTCAATTTTGATACTAAAAGGAAAGAGTCAGAGTCGGAATATCTTTGTCGAGTGCTTGAGACGGTCATAATTGATTTATATCGATTCGAAAGAGTGTTTTTGATGGAAAGAATTTTCCGCGATGGCAATATCGTAGGTGTCTGCGTTACCGACGCGAAAAAAGGCGCGATGCGCGTTTTCACTGGAAGATAGAGCCACGAACAACGTAAGAGACTCTATCCGGAGTCTGGCCGATGCGACACGTGACATGGTAACTATTCATTTCGACGAATTAATGATAAGGCATTCATCGTGGCATTTCCTTCCGATCCGTTTGCGCAAATTAAACGTTATTTATATTATGCTTTAACGTGTTATATTACACGTTCTCTCGCTCTATTAAGATAGCACATCCATTATATCAGTCTTGGACCGCCATGCTAGCAGAAAATGGCGGCTCGACTGCGACGTAACTCGAATACGCGTCTCCATGACGTTCTCATGCCTCTCGTTGTGAAAGTACGAGCACACTCAGCCATTTCGCGACGGCCGTTTTTATTTCTCGGAATCTCCTATTCGCTATTTACATTTCTATTACTCGCAATTTCGGCAGGGAAGACATCATCGAGATCACCGTATCCAGATGGTTCACTCTTAAATTAAAGTCACGCACGTTGTTCCGCCACGTAGCTGTCTCCACTCTAATTCGTTCCCCGCTTCTTCTTGCCCACTTAACTTTATTACGGTTATCCGTCATTATTTGTCGTTATAGAACGATAAAGAACGGCGGCGCGATTATTCAAGATCACCGTGCGATTTTTGCACGCGATTTCTTTGCATAACTGCTTTTTTGCGCTCGCGATAATACTTTTTTCAGAGGTAATTTTTCAGAGGTATCAAAAATGAAGTGGTACTTGTAACACACTATTTCGTGTATTTTTCTTTGTACATTTTCGGACGTCACGAAAATGATCTGCAGTTTCACAAATTTTGTATTTTTAGAGATTTACAGTTTCACAAATTTTTTCTTGATACTTATATTTATTAAAAAAAAAGTTTTAATACACATTAATTGGAATTCTGGTAGATTTAAAAAAGGAAAATCAGACATTTATAGATAAGCCTATCAAACATTCCAGTCGAGATAATTAGAAATTTAATTACAATAATTAGAATTCTGATTCATATATGATCAGAATTCGTATCGTTGCTCACAACCAGAATATTTTTCTCAATGTAGATCTACACTAGTCTACTTGGAAGCGTAGAAATACTACAGGTTTTCGAACGATTCCTTTTCATCGCGTGATCGCGTGCGATCATCTCTTCATCAAATTTCAACACCACCCCACGAGACATCTCGCGTTACTTTATTGAGGTTGTCCTGCGGTTTCCTTGTTCATTTATTTGTCCTAAGTTGCGGCAGAACGTTTGTCGGCGCAGCTCTTAGTATTGTAGTAAAACTCATGAGAATATTCATTATACGACTAATGTATTATTTAATTTCTATTTAAAGAAATTCAATTCAACATTGAGAAAAATATCTGATTAAATTAATTCTGGTTAAAAATGGATTAGAATTTTTTTAGATTAAATTTACTAAATTTTAATTAAAATAATCGAAAAAAATTTTCTGGTTCCATTTATTTTCAACCAGACATTTTTCTCAGTAAATTAAAATATATTTCTTTGACTTTTCTATCAAAAGATCCCCGAAGATCCTTGATTTTCAAGGCGTATTTGGCGCTGATTATGATCGTTTGGAACAGTTTTGTTTATTTGATACGAAGAACATGGTAATGTGGACGCGACAGTGCGTGTATGCGTGCGATGATGACGATTGCTATTAGGAGATTTGAAAGCGGAGAGTATGAGGCGAGCGGGGGAAAGTCTCTCGCGTGGAAAGTTTTGGCTGGAATCGCACCTCAGCTGTCCCACCTCAGCTTTAATTGGTGGGGAAAACAAAACCACAGCTATGATATTATATTATAATAACAGCTAGAGCATTTTCTCACCGCACGTTTAATGCTAAACACGGCTGGCGTTTCTAAATTTTGTCTTCTCTTTTCCAAATATAGTTCACAAGATTCATAAAGCGTATGGAAGAAAGTAAAATGAATTCTTTCAACAAAAGATGGAAACAAGACTGCTTTTGTGAAATAGAAAAAAAGGTGAAACACATCCCATATTTCATGTGTACAATAATTCTCGTTATGAAATATTGGATTTATATGAATGAATGAATGAATAAATAAATAAATTTATTGCTCCTCTTGAGGTTATAAATTTACAAAGTATATTGAATTTATATTTTAAACTTGTAAATTTTATTAATGTAACTATTGAGAGGAAGAGAGATTGTACACGTGTACAAGCGTAGAGAAAGCTGTAACGATTTGCACTTTTTATTCCATTCGTATTTCATTGTATTGTAATTATATTTTTGGACCCGAGTCGCGACCTGCGTTTTGAAGAATTGGACTCGCTCGCGTCTCCATACACGCGCGCTCTCTTGTGAAGTGAAAGAAGAATTCACGTCGTAATTGCGCGTGTCGTCACGCGTTTACGTAATGGAAAATTACGTAAGTAAGTACGCTTAGAAAAATATAGCTGGCGACACATCGCAAGTTTCGCGAACAGATTTTCGCCAGGTAAACGCTTGCGACGCCGATCTTTTTCGCGCGTCATCAAAATTCGCAAATTTCTTTTAACCGTAACAACACTGTTGTGTAGAATCTTCTGATCTTTCAACTCTCCTTGTTTCAATCATCAAAAATAATAGTCTACTTTTTCCCTTCTTGATTTTATTTTGATTTCTCAACCGATTTCTAAAAATCTCCCTTTTATTGCTCTCCTATTGTAAAAATAAAATTTCAAATTCAAATGATTTTTTTAATATTTTCCTTTCTATCAACAAATATATTTTCATAGAAAATACCTTCTACGTAGCTTCTATATTTTTCTTCGATTATGATGAAGACAATTTGTCGAGTCGTGTTCTTTAAAGAGTGAAATCTCACTTTTAAAGATTGAAAATTGTGCCACTCTTTTTCAAGACTGACTCAATTTTTTCACTTTTTAGAAAGAGATTCCATTCCAAAGAATTTAGATAATACTTTTATTAATGCTATCTCTTAATTAAACTTTCTTATCTTTTTCTATTTTTTTTTATCTTCAAGCATATCTATATTCTTATGAATTCTCGTTCTAAGCTGACGTTTTCAAATACAGAATGTCAAGCAAGACGCTTTCTTTCTACCTTTGCCCTCGCTTCTTCCGCCTATTTATTTACCACCGGTTTCCGGTGTGGACTTCGCCATAATAAACCGTACGTGTACATATATGGTCTATTTCTCCGTGTTATTTTTAAACCACATCGTAGTGCGTGGTATGGTGCACTATTTCTGGCTCTAATTCGTGCGTGTCACGCGGACGCGTACGTACGACGAGTACCTGATGCGAATCCCTTCCACGTGGGTATCGTTAGGAATTACGTGTAATCCAATTTTATGAAATCTCATCAAAAACTTAAGCCATTTCTTTCGGTATTACATCCTTCGAGTGATTTACGAAAAAAATTTACATTTATTACGAATAAAAAGTTGTCCGAGTTTTAGAGAACAAAGTGTGCTGTAATTATGATGATAAAATATGTTTCTTATTTCTCGGATATTAGAAAATTACATTTCTTGGTATAATAGTCACTTAAAAATTAGAACTTAATCTTAATTCTTTGTGTTACAAGTCATTTAGAACTTGAGAATTGTAACCTGAAAATAATAAGTACTTTAATATTTTTATTTAAAAAACTGACTTTTATGTAATTAGCCGGATGAGGCACGATTCAAAATTAAAGCCATCGATGTGATCTATAATGCGTGAATGTATTCCGGTGGTAGAAAGTCTTGCCTGGTCCCTGTTCTTTATTATCCTACCTTTTCGAATGAGTCACGTTGCGTTTTCGCTTTACGGGGTGTCATTCTTGAAGTCACGTACGCGATACCGTCCCCCCTTGCTCTATCGCCACCATTTTCGACAAATTCTTACCATCATACAATGAAACCATTGTGCGTGTTATACCTAAATTTCAATACAGCATCTTTTCATATAATTTCAATCTATGAAAAATCTATTTCTCTACACTGTATTTATATTTTTGAAATTTATTATGAATAAAAATATTTTTATACACTTTATTATGACTATATACGATTTTAATCGAAGAGAATAGTTTTTCAATTTCTGTTAGATTCAAAATTTTTCTAAAGCACAAAGAAGTTGTATATAAGAAATTGAAAATTGCAAAACTAAAAGTTTAAAGATGACACTCTAACTTTCTTCTTATTATTAAAATTCTAATTTTTTCTTAAAATTCTTCTTATATTGAAAAACTACGTAAATCCTTCTTATTTTTTTATATTACTTCGCCTGAAAGACGTTTTCATACTGATTATTGCGAAAAATATTACTAAGGCCTAGTCTAAAGGCTTAGGACGCTCGTACGGAATACAAGAGATCCAGGTTTGATTCCCAGCTGAGGTAATATTTTTTGCAATAAATTTTTTTGTTCACAGTTTTTCAGCATATTAACATCTTTTTAAATTCTTCTTTCATTAAAGAACTTATATAAATTCTTCTCCTTACATTGAATTAGATACAAGATAGAACTTTTCCTAATTTAGTTTTACTAAATTAGGTCCTTGGTATGTTTGAATTTTCCGATTAAAAAACAACCAGATGAGAACGTGACAAGTAAACATTATGCGTGCGTAATAAACTTGAAAAGAATTTTCCATTCATGTTACGTTCATCATGCTGATGGCGACACTGCCGCGTCGTTTCAGGGACAACCACGAAATCGTGCCACGTGCAATGGCCAGGGCCGGCTTTAATCAAAAAGAAAACTGACTGATTATCAACGGGATCACTTTGAATATTATTTCTCATCGGTCATAATTTTTTAATTTCTCATAATAAAATTCTTTTACTCGAGAAATCAACAAGAGCAACAATATTAATTTCTACCATATGCTTTAATAATTGATATATTCGTGTATATATGTGTGTGTGTGTGTGTGTGTGTGTGTGTGTGTACCTAGATTTATTGTTCAATATTTCGAAATCTTAAGTCAATAAAATTCGTATCAATCTTCCTCATCACTAATATTAAGAAATCCAATTTCTTAATCTTGGAAATTACTTAACAAAATTAAACAACAATGCTTTTAATACTCAAAATAAATAATCAATCACTATCTTTCAACATTTTTGTAAAGGATACATATCAAGTCATAATTATTAATCATAATTATAATTATAATTAAACTTTCAGAAATTATTTTTCATGTTGAATGTATAATTATTCATATTGTATCGATTTTTTATATAATTCATTTCAACATATCAGAATGATATATGTGCGAGATATATCTGCGACAATCAATTTCTTTCTATAACTGAAGAATAGAGAACGGGATACGAGATATTCAATATTTTATCTTTAAATCACGGAACAACATTGGTTGCTCTCATTCAAAGCTATTAATCTTTTTGCTATGACATGAAGTGGATGAAAAATGCTATCACAGTAGTTAATTTTATTATTTGAACACTTTTGAAAATTTTTTCTCCTTGGAAATCGAAAGGCAATTTGAATGACGTGTCTTTATTGTGTGAGATATCACATTTTGTACAAATTATCGTAAATAAACATAGAGATTACTTTTTTCGAGTTTATTTAGTGACTTAATGTAAATTAGATGAGTCATTGCAATGTCTTCTCAAATACAAAGAAAATTTTCGGTGTACAATCACAGTAACCTTTCGAACGGCTAATTTCCGATTTATATAAAATAGTTATAATGACTATCCATGACATGAGAGAGAGAGAGAGAGAGAGAGAGAGAGAAAGTTACAATTTACAATTCATTAAATAGTAATTCCTGTCTGAACATATTCGTTTAATGACTTTATGGCTCTCGTCTTTTCTGATATTAATTCTTTTTTTTAGGTTTTAAATAATATTGAACGATTTACATAACTATTACACATAAATCACGTGAATTCGCGGGACATTGCGACTCTGATTGCATATCATGTTCAGTAATATGGAAACAGGTTTTACCTCTCGTCACTCCAAGTCGATCGCGACCATTCAGCCGGATGAAAGAACAAATACCGCCGAGCAGGCATACATAATGGTGTAATGACGAGATACGCCCGCGCACGGAGTGCGTGCGTGCGTAATTTGATTTACGTTATCGCCGATATTTATCGAAGAGGTTGTTGACTCTGCGAACGTAATTCTTGGCCGGCCGTGAGATTAGACGACACTCGACTTCGTCGAGACAAAATTGCGATACAATTTCGCCGTCTGCGTGCCATTATATTTGTCTCGCGATGTGTAAATCGGTAGGTATATTTGAAACGCGCTCTCCGCGAGTGAGAGCAGAGAAACAACTTTCGCTCTTTTGTGTGTGTGTGTGTGTGTGTGTGTGTGTGTGTGTGTGTGTGAGATATTTGATCGATCAGTATTCTTTTTAATAACAGTTTTTCTTCGAGTATAGATTAAGCAGTGATAGCAGAATGATATTAGAATGTCAATGATATTAGAATGTTAAACTTAATATAAAAATCATTATTATTAGTAGAAATTAAATCGATGAGAATAAATCAAACAATAAAATTTTATTTTCAATCGAAGCGGATCTTGATGCTTAATAATATTCATATACAAATTTGCAAATACATTTTTCAGTGCTATAAACTGTAATTTAATTTGTCGGACTTATACACGCTTCCATCAATATTAACTTTAATCTCGATTTAAACTTTATCTTTTTTTAATTCTTAAAAATTAGAAAAAGAAGAGTAAGTTGAACTAAGATTAAAATTAATCTTCATTGATAGAAACGGGTATTAAAACGTAATTATAAAGAAGTAACATCACAAAAAATTATATTCGTCAATTTGATAATGATCTTACTAAGCATCTTAAAATCGCAAAGAATAAAAAAACATACAAAAATTTATAATACGGACTACTATCTGAAAGCGCTACTTTTTATTACTTTATTACTATATGAGGAATATTAATTATTTATTCGAACATTGCACAGCAATTCCTTTTTATTTTAAGTTATTAATTTATTCATTAATATGCTAAATTGAATATTTCGCGATTTTTGCTTACAAATTATCTTTTATTCTTCGTAAGTACACTTAAAGATGCCGTCCTTATGTATAATCGACAAACGGTTATGAGAACTTAATTAACGAAGGCGGAAGCGATCGATATTTGAAATTTACCTCACGTCATATTACATAATCGCCACATGTCTTAAAAAGCGAATTCACCAACAATCACGGCCTGACGCAATCAACCAATCGGAAATATATAGTCTCGACTTCGCGCTCATTTGCGCGCCAATATCTCCTCCGACGATCACGGATAGTCCCTCCAAAAACTTGTATTAAGATTTGCGTATAACGGAAATTTTCCACATTAAGTATGTATAGTATGTTTCTGTTGAAGTTACATTGAAATTTTGCGTGCCAAGTACTCATCGGACAATAACAATAATTATATTCGCTATCGATGGAATTATCGACTATTTCTAATCGAGATGACTATGCCATTCTTAAACGACCTCTAATATTCCCTCATGTTTGTGTTGTTACCCTTACAAGTTCTTTCGCAAGTTCGCAAAGTTGTTGATATATATATGAGAAACCTGAATTATAAGTATATGATTGAAAGCAGATTGTAAAATTACTTGAAAATATTGAAAATAGTTTATATTTTATTCAGTATCGCTTTTGATTTCATAAAAATAATATTCCATAAAAAAATCATTTCTATTTAAAACGCGCTTAGCCGTTTTTCTCTTTCAAGAAGTGACCTTTCTAAACGTAAAGCACAAATAATAATTTTAAATTACAGCTCACGCATAAACAATGTATATAATCTACTAACGAAATATTAAGATCGCAAATTAACATCTGTTAGCGATCAATAAGAAATATAGGCTATATGATTCTCAATTTTACCTCGGACTATCACCGTTCTTCTCTTCGATCTCCAGACGCTCCATCTCCTTCTGCAGCATACCGCCTTCCGCGAATTTATCCAGAGACATATTTACGATAAAAACTGTCGCAGAACTCGCGCACAAACGTAAAGATTACGCGTTTACACTTGTCTCCTTCTATATATATATATATATATATATATATATATATATATATATATATAT
>NW_012130139.1:971143-994748 GCF_000143395.1 Atta cephalotes
TCTCTCTCTCTCTCTCTCTCTCTCTCTCTCTCTCTCTCTCTCTCTCCCCCCTTTCTCTCTCCTCTCGGAAAAGCGCGGGGATTCCGGGCGTCATCTTCTCCCTTTATATTCGCACAAGTTTTCCGATCGTTTGTAATTAGCGAACAGGGACGATGTAATTTGTTGTTAAATTAATTATCGAATAATTCTGTCCATCCGTTGAATCTATCAGACGGATTAATTCGAAATCTATTAGCGTGAACGACAAATCCAATGTATTTCGCGTGTATTTCTTTGTACGAACGAGTGGGATGAGTCGGTCATATTCGCCGGCGACAACTCAAGGTGAGATGTTGCCGGAGTAATCGGGGTCGATACGCGTCATGCCGGATAATGCGTAGATAGCAGAAGACGCGCGTCATTGACCGCGAGTGGAGGCGCCGCTCGGTGGACGTTGATGAGTACTAAGATTGGGATATACTGTTGTGCTATTGTGTTCAGGAATCCAATATTAACCCTGCAATTATTATCGTAATAAAATATTAACGATTATTACGCGTGTTCTGCATTCATTTCGCTATTGAGAATTAATTCTGAGAGGCTTGATGTACACAACTACCTACCAAAATGCAATCTTATATTCTAAAAACAGGTACTGGTAAAATTAATACGGTAAATTTTTTTTTAGATATAAAATCACAAATGATTTCCAGTGGATTATTATGGATTTTCTACAATAAGATGTTACCTAAGCTTTAAGTCTTAATCCGTAAGAAATTGATCAATCACAATTGGATGTGAAAATAATCGACTATGATTGGGGGGTTAGTTTCTTACGGCTTAAGATTTAAAATTAGGTAAAGACTAATGCAGAAAACTCATTAAAGTTTTATTTTTCAAGAATAACCAGCCCTCAAGAAAATTCGAGTGTAAATATTACTTAGTTTTGGCGTATGTTTTTTTCTCTTGTGAAACTTTTTAGAATATGCAAGAGAGTATAGCACAAATGATGCGCAAATTATAGTTCTTTAATTAAATTTAAAATAATATGTAATTTAAATAATCAAATGATTGTTTTAATTATGTATTATTTATGTATTAAATTTAATTAAAGAACTATAATTTGAGCATCACTTAACGCGCTATTCTTATCGTCAATTATATTATTATATTTTTTACATTATCGAGAGTTTTTATATAATTTCTTTGTATTTAGATATATAAGAAATTAAGGAGATTAAAATCGATATGTTGTCAAACTGTTGTCATTATAAATGTCATTTTCGAAAGTTTCCCTAGCTCTATAGCAAAATTTAAGTCATCAATTTCTCAGTGCTGATTGAAACTTTCGAGAATCAAGTTGTCTTTTCCGCTATTTTGTCCAACTCGTCTTCTTGTGCGTGTTATCCAAACTCTTCCCTTTCCATCGCACAATGGCAATCTGAATTTCGATTTGTCGAATCTCGCGGGGAACGTAATATCGTGTTCTTTGATCGTCGACTGCTGAAGAGCCCTTTGCCGATCAACTTACGACCTCCTGCCGGGGGTTGCGTCGTACAGCTTCACCGAGTGACTTGAAGTACTGTTACCCATTGTTTCGCGAAATGGATGTTCGATTCATTAATGTCGAAATTGCTTAGCGGCAACTATAGACAAATCCGTCGGCACAGGGTTTGCGAAAATCGACCGAACATACGACTGCCTGTTGGGATTATCGGTTCGCCGAGGGTTGATTCCGTTACGGGGTCTCTTTGTTCGTCCAGGTAGAGAAAAGGAAGGACTCGTCCTCTCTTTTGTGAGCGCCCGCAGGTATATGGGTGCCAGGTCGACGGGTACTGCTGTCGTTTCTGCGATCCGCCGGTCATTATCTTCGCCAATGACGAGGGTGTTATCCTTGAAGTAAAATTTATCATTCACGGTACGGCGCATCTGGAGACGATCGGTGAGTAAAGTTTTTGAAACTTTCGCTAATACTTACAATTAGTTACGGAGAAGATTGATGTGATTGATTATATTATTGCTTTCTCTTTAAGAACCTTTTCGACGAGATATAGTGAAAACGATAAAATTGATTTTTTGAGAGAAAATATTTCTCTCAATGATATCTCATCTTCTAAATTGCGTTTCAAACAATATGAATAAATCCAACAATAAAATAACGACTGATAATACACCACAATGATATATTTCTCAGCGAAAAACGAATCGCCTTGACTTGAAGCAAGTTTAAAGAAAGAAGAAAAAGGGAGAAACAAAAGAGAAGGGAAACAGAGAAGACACTTTTTTTTAATATCCTTTGTGTCACCCTTGTTCATAAGTCTCTGTACGTGTTGACGCGTTTCTGTACTGTGAGCCAGAACGTATATCGACCACCTTGTCTCAATCAACTAATTCCGCTGAATGGCCAATCGATTATCTCCTCGGTCGAGCGTGAATCCACGATGGCTCCCCAGAAAACAAGCGTCTTCCGCCGTTTGCGATTTCTTCCTGTTTTAGCCTCACATCAGAATTTGCAGCCACGCGCCATGAAATCTTTCGCTCCGGGGCTTAGAATTAGCTGTTTCGATATTGTATATAATATATTATACGTAAAGATAACCATAATTGGCAGTTCTAATATGTTGTTAATTATATGAAAATGTAAAGTAAAGAGGAATTGAGTAGCGTGTAAATGTGAGCGACAAATAAAATTCTTTTTATTACCGAAGTGCATATCGGTTCCTTTGTTCCTGATAGTAATTGGAACGGAGTTGGGATAGGTTCAGGTAACGTTTAAAGATAATTAATAGTTGCATGGCCCGTAAATACCGCTATCAGTGAAGCGTGCGGCCCAAGTGCGCGTGGGATCGGCAAATGGTTTCCGGGCGCATAAAAATTAATGGATTTCGGGCTGGCCTTCAACAGGACTCTTCGATTTCGACAGAACTGTTCAAGGTCGATCGTCCGGCGGATGTAAATGAAAGGGAAGCATTCTGTGCGCGCGCATAGTTCCTCACTTAAACTCGTTCAACTATCTTCTTTAAATTCTCCGAAGAGAGACTTCTCGAAGCACGCAATTATTAGCAATTGCTCTTTAAATGTATTGGCTGTATTTTGCAAAAAAAAAAAAGAAACTTTACAACTATTGTAAGATTTTTTTAATATTTGATTCTTGTTTTTAGTTCTCACTGGATCTAAATCTATAAAGCTAATCAAATTAAAGAATTTTTCAATTATCTATTATTAAAGAATCTTGTAACAGTTGCAAAGCTTTTTCTGTTGAACATAACCGTTGAAATTGTAAATAGATGTAGTCATTCTCTGAACATAAATTCCAAGATTCTTTTTTGTATGTGCGATGATTAAAGGTTTCTGAAAGTTTAAGAAAATGTACATGCTCACGTAATTTTTTGTATTTTCTGAGCACGTTTGATTGCTGTGTAAATTTTAATCAATATTATAAACGCTAATTAAAAAGTGTACCACAATATTATACCATTAAATACATTTTTCATAATTATATTCATCATTTTTTATTCTATATCTCATTAATCTTTTTTATCAATGTAGATAATTTTTGAAATACGTGGAGAAGGGTTTTAAATTTTTGAAACTTTTCTATCTTTTGTATAAAATTTACTTCTTTTTTTCATAAATTCCTTTCAAGTTTATTCCTTTCAACAAGTAAAAAATATGTATTGCAGAAATATCGAACGTTGATTATGGCAAAGGAGCAACTAGAAAATATTAAAATGTTAAATATTTCGTATAAATATTAGACGCAAAACATATTTGTTTTATATATCATATAACAAACATGCGATTCTATATTTTAGATACAGTCTTGCTTTTACTCTGAAAGAATAATCTACTAGATCGACGATTGGATTTCCGATAATTACATGTGGTTTTCGCGTGATTTCATGATATCGAACAAAGTTTCATCAGTGGAACGAACGCGGAAGCAGCTATAAGCTAGGGATAGCTTTAACCCCTTCGTAGATTGATAAAAGCATGGCAAGGAGAAGCAACTGGGATATTTCGGTGATGAGGGGAAGAGACAAGCGCGGGAGATAGAAGAAGATAGCAATAGAGGAATGAGGGGGAAATATGCTGAGGGAGGAGCTGAGGAAAAGGCAACGAGCGACGTGCTTGGAAGCAGAGAAGAGAAAGACCGCGAGGGTGCGTAAGGGCGGAACAGCCTCCGGAATCAATAGCGACTACGCATCCTTGGAAAATTTTCGCACCGGGAAGTTGAAAGCTATAACATTGAAAAGCATTCGGCCTTTTCATTTTACCGAACATTCATTTTAAGATTTAGTTTTTACATTCTTCGGAATTTTCTCTAATAGCATCTACAACTTAAGTATAGATTCCAAATTTCTTCGGGATGTTATCTTAGTTTAATATTATTATTTTATTCTCATAGTGAAAATTTTCAAATGAATGTTATATTTAAAATGTTCTACAATTTCTTTTACCTTTAACTAAAAATATTTTTCTAGATAATCTTCCAATTAACCTATAATATTAATACTAATAAAATATTTATTTCAACTTAAATAAAAAAATATAGTTTTTTTGTTTATTTGTGTTATGAAAATTTGCGAAATTACAATAATTTTTCAAAAAATTGAAAAAGTTCCTCTCATTTTTAACTCAACAGTTATTTCTCGAAATATGTTTAACAAATTTTTGTTTCTATTTACTTCAGCATCTGTTGTGTACATATGTGTGGTAGAGAGAGAAAGTTACATTAATTAATGCTTCAAGTTATATAACCACTGCTGTCTTAAACCGTACTGAATTATTTTCGCATTCTTTTCGCATACGGAAGGATAGGAGAGGAGTAAAGAGATGGAGTAAGGAAGATAAGTCGAGCTGGAGATAGGGCAGAAAAATCACTCACCTCCATCTGTTGCCGACCTGGCCGACCGGAGATTCTGGTAGGGCGGTGCCGCTACCCCTGCAAGCAGGAAAAGACATTCTATAGGATACGCAGGGATGTAAGGACCCGAGGTATTAGGAGTCGAGATGGGAAGGATGAGAATAATCGTGTTTTCCGCGCTACTTTTTTCAATTTTTTCCTCATTGCTTGTACACCCACGGAAAAATAATAAATGTTTACGTATAAATATTGCGAGATAAATATTGCTTTCTTAATTAAAAAATTTTCTATAAAATTATCAAATTTTAATTATTTTATACAAATGATTTTATATAAATTATTAAAATAGTTAACTGATACATCTACCAAGCCATTGGCCATTTTTCTTCTTTCCTTGACATCACGAGATATGCGCCAGAAAATGCGTAGCACGCAGCCGATATAATTTACCTAAATAAACATCAAGCTGGCGAGTTGTGAGGACAGAGTTCGTCGAGTCACGCTGAGTTTCGCGATAGGGAAAAAAACCTCGCTCGCTTCTCCAATTAACCGCCTCTCGCGACGTGCATATTAATTGCGGTATATTTGATGGTGGCGGCGGTGGAGGTGGGAGTGGTGGCAGCGAAGGGGGAAGAGATAGAAAAAGAAAAAAAAACTGAGAGAATTAATAATAACCGCTCTCTCGTTTGAGATACGCATCTGGCCTGATCGTTCGGCCAGGTGCAACGTCAACGTCATCGTCGTCGTCGTTGTCGTCGTCGTTGTCGTCATCGTCATCGTCGACGTCTTCCGTGATCCGTGCATATTCCGGGGGCCCGGCTCCTCCATGGCGTTCTTCTTTTACGCTGGTCACGGTAATTAAGAGGCATCGCCGTTAAAAATCACCCTCGTCGCGCGCGCTGTGTGGAATTTCAATTCGCTAGGGAACCTGTTCGCGGCCTGCGGGGCTGCTTGTGTTTTCACTTTCCGCGCGAGTACGAGTATTAATGACCGGAACTGTAGAGCGCTGCAGGATGTGCGATTTTTTGTGAATGCAGTTGTGTCTATATTAAGATTCGGGTACTTCGATTTTATAGACGTTAAAGTGCGCGTTCTTTGATCTTTAATTTCTTAGTGCTACCAATGAAGACTAAACTGGACGATTCTTAATATGTGAATGAGAAATATCTGAGGAATTAATGACTAATAATCAATATTCGCAAGATGATATAATAACACTAGCTTGCGAAAAATTGTTTTTTTTTTTAATGTATTATTGTCTACCGAACACAAATCCATTTTCCAAATTTAACTATCACGTCACAATTTTTAAGAAAAACGACGAGAGAGCAAAAAATAACAATTTTGAGAGCTTTTATGACATCGGCAGCTTGTTTTTTTGAAATTTTGTTAGTGCCATATATGTTAACCTTGAGTTTTAAAATGCATTTTGTTTTGTTTCGGTATGATTTCTCATTTTCAAAATATAGCAAATTGAAAATAGCTATATAGTATTTTATCATTTTCATATCAGTTTTTTTATTTAGTACGATCTGAAGTACAGTATATAATAAAAATATAAATACAATATCACGTGTATGAAAGCACTTGCTACATAATGCAGTATTAAGACGAAATAAAATGCCTTTTCCATATATTTTCCATACATGAAAAAATAACTTTTTTCAAATTGTTATATCACAAAAACTCAAAACTGCAATTCGCAGGCAAGTGTAATTTGCAAACTTATTGTTCGTTGATTAAATTAGTTTATAAATATAATAATTGTAATTTTAAGCTTAATTAGAAATTCCTTATGACCGGAGGAATTTCTTAGGACAGGAATACTGAAAATATATAAAGCGGTACAGATTTGAGAAGCCTAAGAATTTAAAGTGAGTTCTTGAAATATTTTTTGGTAAATTGTGCCATACTCAAACGTATGATAAACGTATGATAAACATGAGTGTCAAAAGAAGTGTATTTAATCTCTGTAATAAATCACAAACGAAATCGTCCTGCGATGCAATGATCCCTAATTTAGAGAGAGAGTGTTTCTCGTGAGCAGCTGGGTTCGAGAAATCGCGGATCGCTTTTTAAGCGACTGTTCGACGATTTTACGATTGTGTTAAGGCGGAACGAACGGAGTCCACAAAAGTGCTCAACCGACTACAAAGGGCAGCATAAATCCGGAGAATAAAGAAGAAGAAGAAGAGAGACGCGTGACAATTACTGCACGTCAGCGTACCTTCATTTCGGAATAATTAAACGGGGCCCTTTTACACCTGCGGATCGCGCGTACCACGCGTATCCATGAAATCCGGCGTCCACCCGTGACCGGACACGAGGCTCGATCCGGGATCTCGATAAGAGATCGATAAGCGGGTAACCGCCTCCGCTTCTTCTCGGCGGAACAAGACGAGAGAGAAAAAAACGGCCGACGTCACGACGAAGCATTATGCAACGCAGCGAAATCTGTAATTAAGATTTTTCGCCGTTATCTGAAGTCTTTCTACCTTCTCCTTCTTCGGAGCGCACGCTCGCGCTGTTATTAATTATTAATGAAGGGGATACGCGTGGTCATCATCATTTCCAAACAAAAGGGATTTATCGCGTAAGACGGCCGTCGAACTTGAGGCGCGTGTGCAGCTTTTTACTTATTAAACTTGAGAAAGATATAAGAGATTGGAAAAAAATATGTAAAATATATTTGACTATGTTAAATATTATAAAATTTTCTGATAATGATTTATCAGAATTTATTTATTTATGAATAATATTATTTGTATTACATAAAATATTATCGAAATATTTTAATTTAAATATTTGATAATATATAAAAAAAATGTTTGTGTAATAATCCAATTTAATAAAATCATGAAATTTGTTTATATGCAATTTTAATTCGCTCGAATATTTAGATTAAATTTTATGATAAATTGACCAAATTTTTTCATTCTTTTTATAAGGATTTGCACAGAATTTCGATGCATCGTTTACATTTTAATTCGACTATTAATGAAAAATCGCAACCTCTACGCCAAGTTCGTTATCGTTGGGGCGAAAGAATTATTAAACGACGAGACCTCGCTTCACGCCTACTTGAGGTCTCAACAGCGATAATCGCATTTTCGTCGATCGCGTATTACTTAAGAGCACAAATTGCGTTGTACCCTGAAGCATTCGATCAATAATTCGGATCGAAACTGCTGGTATTACGTACATAAAGTTTAAAGGTGTTTCCACGTCAGTGCATACATCTTATATTTTATGAAATAAACGGTTTTGTTTTTGAAATATAGTATCTATAATAAAAAATTTTTTTTAACTACATACAGATTTAAAAATAATTTTGTTAAATCATCAAAATAATTGTTGGACAATTAAAATAATTACGTAAAAGTTTCAAGTACAGAAAGTTTAACATTCTAATAATCAATTTGAATGCCTTTACGTATAATTAGTTTGGTCCAATAAAATTCTCCACACATGTTATATATATATATATATATATATCTTTTTCTAAAATTTTTTAAATCTGTATCAAATTTTTAGATAAATATTTCAGCAAAAGTTTTCTTTCTGTACTATCACGAGTAATCCGAAGTCTGTGTAATATTAAAAAAAAATTGCTTTCATTAAAATTAAATGATTTAGTCAATATGGAAATTGCTCTTAATTACAGAGAAGTAAACATTAATAAAATTAAATAAATAAAAAATTTCCCAATTAAAAGTTTATATTTTAACAATTTAAAAAATATTAACGTTTATCACATATACTTATTATTTAACACAATAGCATTTGACAGAAAAGTGACATTTATTCAAAATCGTGAAAAATGCATATGCAAACGCGATACTCAATTTATACTAATGAAGGTAAAATATACACTTTATTTTTATTATTCTATAAATCGAAGTGTCGCGTTTGCATATGCATTTTTCACGAGTGGTCAATTTGAATTACGATTCTGATTAATTACGCACATAATAGATGATTCGTTAAGCATCGACGGACGATGCCTTGTTTATGAAAGTGCAACGAGATAAGCGCGTGCTAACGGCATGCGTGTGGACGCAGCTGCACGTACGGGGCCCTCTCGCCTATCGAGAGAGCTCCTCCTCTCATCCGGACGTCGTCCCTCGAGGCTCGTAGAAAGATATACCTTGAACAAACACGTCGGAAGAAGAGATCCTACCGGGCGGGACCGTACGTATCGTTTTACTTTCGCTTTAACGTGACAAGGCGCCGCCATTGCTCCTTGCGTGAATTTGAGAAGGAGGGCAAGCCAAAGAAGAAAAACTTATCTTCTTTTATGAAAGAAGGAATAATAAGATGGTGTAAGTGAAATTTAGAAGTATTATTAAATCGTGATTTCCATCTCTTCAGAAATATTTTATTCGCTAAGAGATCGCGTCGATTAATTAAAAATTATATATTATATTTATAAATAATACTGAGCCATTATTTTTTTTCTTTATTTACATTAAGAAGAAAAACTTATTTTCTTTTATGAAAGAAAGAAGATAAGATGGTGTAATATTATTAATTCTAAATCATGATCTCCATCTCTTCAGAAATATTTTATTCGCTAAGAGATCGCGTCGATTAATTAAAAATTATATATTATATTTATAAATAATACTGAGCCGCTATTTCTCTTCTTTACTTACATTAAAAATTAAATAGAACGTGTTTATAACATTTGGCTTATTACCTAATTAAAAATCTTTTTTCTTCTTTCTGATTACATAACTAATCGATAAATAAAAATATGTATATGTGTATTGATGCGTAACACAATAAAGCACGTTATTAATAAAAATTCCTTTTTTTACTTGCTATACAATAGATGATAAAAAAAAAGCAGCAACAATTTTGCAATGTATTTATGATGTGGAGGCCTTAAAAGTAAAAGGAAAGATAAATGAAGACATATTGCTAAAATAATTAAAAACCGCACGAAGAAAGATAAGGGGAGCGGTGGCGAAATTAGAAGCATCGAAGAAGTTGAGAAACTTGCACTCGGCAAAAAAAGAAAGATTGGTAATAGAGCCGGGTGTGTGCATCAGCGCAACAAGTGCATGCAGGATGCACTTCGGTCGCTCGGAGCCAGCCAGTGAGGAGTTGGGGTGGGTCGAAGAAAGGGGTGGAGAAGGACGAAAGAAGCGATGGAATTAAATGCATGGCGGAGGAGGGGAATACAGCAGGCGAAGAGGGCACGAGATCGGCACGCGCCGAGTGCAACGATTCACGTGAGGAAGACTGAAGAGGGAGAAAGAAAGAGAGAAAGAGAGATAGAAAAGGGTGAAAAGGAAGGATAAAAAGAACAAGAGAAATCGACCGAGATGCACCGTAAAGAGGGCGAGAGATGCGCCTCGAGACGAGAAGATGTGTGCCCCCCCCATCACCCTTTTTATCTCGCGAACGTGTTCGCGGTCGAATTTATGGCAGGAGGTGGAGAGAGATTCGCTCGGCGAATGACGTGCATGGCTTCGAGTGCCCGGGGTGCATCGTGCAAAGTGCATTCGGGCTGCTTACCAGACTGCACCGACCGCAGGGGGGCTGCTACCCCTTTTCTCCCTCCTGGTGTATGTATATACATGTATATTGTGCAACAACCTGCGTCGACCTCATACGCCGCGAGGTGCAGCGGCCTTGTCATGTAAATGAGAAAAGTGCATTCGTACGCACGCGTGCGAAGTTATGCGGAAATGCAAGCGACGTACACATGCTTTCATGCTTTCGGTCATCATGTTGACGACCGGTATATGCTCGAATGACTCTTTTAAAAGCGTTAGATGCAATGTTTCCTGGGGTCAACGAGTAGTGCACTTGTCGTCCGAGATGAAATGTCAACACGCACGGAATTGATTAACATTAAATGAAGATATATCACGAAACATCGTCATTGTGCACTACTAATGTTATTTTTTTATGTTGTTTCGTTAATCAATCAGATCTACGAGGACAATAACGCAGCATCATTCTTAGAAATTTTGGAAATGATTTTAAGCTAATTTTAAAACACATACTGTTCATTACTGTTCAATATATTTTAAAGATATGATCAAATAATATGGCATATGCAACAGAGAAGGGAGTGAAAAACATCTCACTTGGGTCTTTCTTGGGATCAACTTTGCAAATGAGAATAATATACTCTGACAAGAATTCTGTTTTGTAATACTCAAGTAACTTTTAACAGAATAAAAGTAACTCTATCTCTTTCTGCTTGGTCTACAGTTGTTCCGAGTAAGAAAAAAAAATTCAATTACTTTTTTCATTCACACTGTACATAATTTTATTGTTAGAAGATTAATTGAATAAGCTCTTTTTTATAAAAGTTATTTAAAAAAATGGGATAACAAAATTAATTTTAATAAATGAGGGAAAACTGTAAAGGAACGGAATAAGTCTGTCTGGCGTTGACTAATAATTTCGTTACATGTTTTCAAGCTGTCGACTCGTACGTAATTCCGACCGGTACGTAATTCCCCTGTCTGCTGCGGTGAATGAGTATCGCACGCAAAAACAGAATAATGCGTATTGCACGTGCACAGATGCACCGCAAAGTGGAACGTGCTTTCTCGCGGCCAATGCACGGAGGTGAGTCTTTGCGGTTACACTTTCGTCTGACATATGCGCAAATGATACCTGCGAATGATTCCACGTGCCGAATTGGAGAATCGCAACGTGTGGTTGTCAACAATGTGTACGTGTCAACAGGCCGCAAATGTGTCTGGCGACATACGTTTCTGAGAACTTTCTTGGACACACAAATTTCGGGACTCTTTAAGGCTTGAAAATAGGAGGAAAGGAAACGTGTGTTCGATGTCTCGTTGTTTGCAAATTTTACCGTAAGCAAGTATATTAATAAAAAGAAATCATCTTCTGAATAAATCAATATGTTCGATATACAATGAAAGAAAGTTTTGCTGACAATAAAATTTCATTAATTTTATTATTACAATCCGAGTTCTCATCAACTTCTGACTGGATACTATAATATTTTTGTAAATATTTAAATCTAAAACTTTAATGTCTCAAAGTTAAAATTATGGAAAAAGAATCGTAATATATATATAGCTCATGTTCGATAAAAAATAGCTAAAGTATTCCTCAAATAAATGACTACATTTTTATTACGACCTTCTTATCGTCTATCATCGTCTAATATAATTTTCTATCATCATCATCATTTTTCTAAGTCATTATATAAGTATTACATCAAATTCTTCGAATGCAAGTAGTTTTGTTAATATTAAAAAAATCGTTTTTAGTTAAATTTACACGCAAAGAAATTAAAAGCAAACCAAAGGCTAGGTTGTATGCGCGTATTTTCGGGGTTAGGCATTTTCCGGTCGGTTCTCACACTCGCGGGGGCTACTTACGGGCGTAAAGGGGAGAAAGAGAGAGAGAAAGAGAGGAGGGAGGGAGAGAGAGAGAGAGAGAGAGAGAGAGAGAAGAGAGAGCGAGCATCGACGGCGGGGCAGAGGCAGTTAAAGTGGACGGAATTGGGAGCACGGTGGATCCCATGGAAGGCATTGTCGAAGACTCGACCGAGGGTTGAGAGACAACCCGCGGGCTTAAACTAGTTTCCGCTCGTACCAGTTCGCCGCTTCCACGCTTCTTCCTCCTCTCTCCTTTTCACCCCCTCTAACCCTCCCTCCATCCCTCGTTCTTTCTTTTTCCTCTCCAGTGTGCGCGAACGTCGCTTTACATTTGAAACATATCGGCTTATATGGAAATGAATGTTTAGCCATGCATCGGCTCCTAAACATCAAAAAACGGCGAGCGAGCTCGCCGCTGGAAGCCGCGTCTTCGACCTATTGCAGAAGACAACTCGGAAGTGATACCCGTTTCCCTGTCTCCGTCCCTTTCTATAGAGTATATAATAAACTTCTACTCTTCCCTCGCCTCGCCGGGCATCCGTTCGTCCATCCTTGAATAACGATCTCCCACGGCGTGTAGTAATAACGATCGCGAAAAGATCGTGCGAAGATCGTTGTGTTATCTGGGCTTTTCATATTAAAATTCGAGCAGTATTATAATAGCAATACTAGAATTTAATTTACACTCGTATATATATTTATGATAATTGTTACTTGAAAGGATCATTCAAACTGGTAACCATCAAATGAAAAAGATGGAGTGCAATCGTATTTCGTTTTTTAATTGAGTTTTTCATGTTTTTTTGAGTTTTCGTGTTTATTTCTGTGAATCTCTCTGTGAATTTTTTAATAATTTGAAATAAAAGCTCCATTCTTTTTCTTCTTCAATTGTAAAAATGCTATTTTCAAAGTTCAATTAAGAAATTCTATGTTAGAATTTAATATATCTCAAGGTAAATTTTCATCTTATTTAATTAATACATTTTCTAAAAGCATAATAAACTTTTTAATTACAAATATGAGCATACAAAAATGTTTGATAATGAATTATTGTTTAATACTAAGGTAACAATAATCTATAGACGTTTCGACTCACAGAGTCTTTTTCAATATAAATTAAATCAGCTTATTCTACTTAACGTACAATATATTATTGTTTATCGAAAAGAATTCCATGTCGACTATTCCATTGTAATTAAATCTGATGGTAATGGTAAATCATGTCTATAATAAACTATTGTAATATATATTTTTTCCATTTTCTTTAAATTAAAAGAAAACAAAAAGAAAAATAGGAGACAAATGCTTTTTGGAACTTATCAGTAAGTCAATGTGTACTTTTATACATATCAGAAAAGTTGTATCTCTGCCACGTATACGTTATCTGTTGTATTCGATAAAATAGTCATACGTTTATTAAAACGTTTTTTAATTAGCGTTATCTCTTCGGTCGAGTATTGATTTGGTTGAATGACAAATTCTCCGTATGCGACGGCACGTTCCCGAGGCATATCGATAAGGCTGCTGTAAGCTGCTCACTGGCGAAGAAAGAAAAAGAGAAAGTGACGGTGGTCGATATCGATGCACAAGGGATGAAAGGAAGAATGAGAAACGAAAAGCGGGCTCGGGGGATGGAAAAATAACAGATTGCAGTTATGGCACGAGCGAGCGAGCGAACAGTCTGACATGAATTCTCTCAGCTCGTAGCTCGTGAGCAGGAGTGGCAGGTGCTACATTTTTTTTCGAATTGCTTGCCTCATCGTTGAGAAAGAGAACACTGCCTCCGCGATGTTGTGTAGAGGCTCCCAAACTGTGCCTCGCAAAAATGCGTCGCGTTGAGTATTTATTTAGATTAATTCTTTTGTTTATTGAAAAAAGTACGACCTAGATTTTTTTTGTAAACTGTTTCTTGCATATGACTACGGCCAAACATTTTGGAAATGTTTGAGAATTGAATATAATATTTATTGTATTACTTGGCTTGCGCAATACGATAAAAATGGACAAAATATTTACATAAATACATAAATACATAAATAGTTTCCTGATTGAATTCAATATCTTTTTAATATACTTAAAAGAGCAGAAATAAATTACGACAATATCGATTGCTAGTGTCACCATAATAGAAGAGCTTTATCTTTTAATACAGATTTATTAGAGGATATTTATTATTATGTTATTTACGTTAATAATAATGCACGAGATATTTAGTGATAAATAGCGAGTTATATCTGATTATCTTATTGGCTTGTCAAATAAGCAATCTATTGTGCGAGGAATTTATGAAAATTCACGATTTATGGTAGACAAAAGTGCCGACCGCTTTATGATATCGAATTGATGATGGTATCATGGCTCTTGGCGCTTCGTTATCGTCAACATACGTTGAAACCGTTGCTGCTATTTATAATGTAGATACGTACCATCGATCCATGTATACGTGAGCATGTGAAGAGAATAGTGGAGAGTGTAAATAGTATTCTAAGTATATTTCATGCACGATTCAACACGAACACACAATGCTATCAACAGTTTAGAGTAATGCTACAGCACTAGTGTAACTATCCAAATATAATAGTCAACTCAACAATTAATATACCCGGTTTCATAAAAAATAAGATTAACTTTAATCTCAGTTGATTTTACTCTTTATCCTTTTACTCTTTATCTCTTTCTAATTTTAGAATTAAAAAAAAAGATAAACAGTAAGTTAAACCGAGATAAAAATTAATCTACATTGATGGAAAGGAGCATAAATCCGATAAAATCTTTCTTGGAATTTCTAATCTCTTTAGTGAGATTATTTTTCTCAAATCACTGCGGATGCTGACAGCATTGAACTGCATCTTCTATCTCTATTCAAAGTGATATTACTCACACATTTAATACGTATTTTAATACGCATTCTGATAGATCTCGATGATTTATGATACAATCCGCAATAAACACGATTTAACGTCTCTTATCCACATCTAAGTTAACACGATAAGAATCGTAGATTTAAAGTGAAACGGATACGATAATTCGCACAATCTCTTACAGGAAGATTTTCAAGGTTTAGTACGTGGCGTAACAAAAAATATTTTAATCGCGCGTGTTCAATATGAGTATTTTTAAATTACATTTTAATAAAGAATACGATACAGATCTCTTTTACAGATTATTTAAAAAAATTGAAACTAAATTCCTAAACATACAATCGTGTTAATGAATTTTGATACATTTTCTTCAAGGTCATTTTTTAATTACAGTCAATTGACAAACTATTAAAAGAGACTATTAAAACATTAAAAAAAAAAAACAAGCGATATAAATGGACAGTTTAACGTACATAATGAACGGAATAAATTCAACAATCGAATATCTTTTCCCTTTCTATTAACTAACTTCAATAAATCCCAGAAAAAGAATTATAAATCGGATAATATTGTATATGAAGCAAACAGGATAAATCTAATAAAGGGGTGTCCTTTCTCTTTTTACTAATTAGCTTCAACAAGCTCTAAATAAAGAATCGAGTATACAAATCCCCCTCTATAAATTTCGAAACGCGTTTTGCTCTCTATAAATTTCGGAATGAGTTCCACTGTGACGATACGATTTAATCCACGGCGATTTTTGCCCGAGCACGTTCGAGCACGAGTTCGAACTCAAACTCTTGTGCATGCGCGCACGCGCGCATTTACTCGCGTGCGGCCAATTACGCACCTTGTTACGCGCGGTATTACGCGCGGCCCGATCTCTTCTGCGATCGCCTGCGTGCAACCGGGCACGGGTTAACGAACCTCTTGAAGTTCCGCACTCGCGAGCGCGGTGTAGAACGAGAGAAAGAGAAAGAAGAAGAGAGCGAGGAGACAAGAGAGAAATTAAATAAGTATGAGATATGTACGCGATTGATCTGCGTATTAGCAAGAAACGCTCAGTTGGTAGTCGCCTAAAAATAATGGCTGAATAATTTTGATAACTTTCGATATCGATCGCAGTTTTAATAAATAAAAAATCGCGATGGGATCACGGAGTCCGTGCCACAAATTTATGACGATCAGTTAAGGTTACAGTGCAGCGGCAATGCTTTTTTTTTGCAACGACTTTATTAATATGACTGAGGGTCTGTAACGCGGACATGTGACACAAGATATATTTTATCAAGCGTTTTTAAACGATGATACATTAAATCATGCGATCACACGCAATCAGAATTTTTCATGATTCGTGCCACCGGTATTCGCTACAAGGACCTAACATTTTCAACAGATCAAATAAAATATTTAAAAAATAGAATAATATTAATTTAGTTTGTGATATATGAAAAATTAAATAAGATTTGAATTTCTTTACACTTAATTACTATTAATTACAATCGCTGTTACATTACAAACGTAAGAATTTGTTATACTGACTGTGACAATTCTATAATTATTAAAATAATTGTACATACGAATGTTTATAAATTTTGAGAAACCAAATTTAGAAAAGAATAATTAAAATTTATTTTTTTTCTTCTTTTGGATAGTTTCCATGTACAGAAATCGCGGAAATATCTTGAATTTATGAAAATTGATGTTTAGCTTTTTTTTTAATAAAAATTATATATTTAGACAGATTTTTCTTTTTTTCTCTCTCTCAAACTATTTAAAAACCATGCTTTCACAATTTAATGACAAAATTTTTGTAACTTACCGTTTTTTTGCTGCGCTGGCTACGGATGGTTCTACAACGAGCGAGGATCCGAGATAGGTATATCCTGCAACGAAAATGAAGGAGCTGGTTTTTAGGTGTGTCTTTAAAGAGGCGTACGAAATTCATGGACACGTAACATAACACAACGGTGCGGCCAGTAAATAGAGCGATTACCAATCTCGCGGTCCAGACCTTGTTATTGTAAAGGGTGTCCTTTCATCTATTCACATAATAGAAGCCGACGAAAGTTAACGGTTATTTCATTGTTATGGCGTAAATAATCCGTAGTTGTCCAATAGCGAAAATCGACATATTATATACCTTTTCATTGTATTAATATTCTCTTTTTGGTGCAAATAATAATAACTTTCCCGAATTGATATCTTTGTCTTAAATTCATTAATTTACAAGTATATTGATTAAAAGCACTTTTACTTATATCAATTTTGTATAAACATATATATATATATATATATTATTTTTTTTATTAATAACGTTAATTATGTTGTTATAAAAATTCAAAAGAATTACATCGATGAGACAAACTTTTACTGATATTAGCTTACAATTAGTTCTCAATTAAACTTTAATTCTTCCACTGCTACTGCCATATAAATTTTGATAAAAGTACAATTAAATATTTTCATTGCGATTTTCTCATGCGTCTCAAGTCGAACAGCAGAATTGGATCAATGGGTCAGTGTACAACCTGTTTGAGCCTCGACCTCTGACCTCGCGAACGAAACGAGGAGAGATGGGAGACTTTTCCCATGGAAAATCATATGCGGTCGGACACCACACCGGTTCCGCCGCGCGGTCGCTTCCGGGTTCCGGTGTGCACGTGTGCGGTAACGGTGCAAAAATCGCGGCTGGCATTAATCTAGCCGAAAGCTATATCACCATAGCTACACCTCACTCATATTCTAATCAGGATCAAAAGGTTATGTGAACTGTCGGACACATTTCGTAGTTCGCGAGAAAGAAGGAGAACGGGAAAGATAGTTGGAAAAGAGAGAGAAAGAAAGAGAGGGTGGAGGGAGGGAGGGAGAGAGAGAGAGAGAGGGAGAGAGGAAGGGAGAGAGAGAAGGAAGATTGTAGAGCAGCGTATATACAGCACACACAAGTATTTCCTTACGTTTCCTACGTGCCAGGTGTCGTTTACCGGTCAAGCCCATCTAATTTCCCATGACCGGTTCCTCACCGCGCGAATCGCGAGAAGAATAGATTCGCGAATCATTCTCGTGCCGAACGGTCGCTCGACGTAGTGCTCGTTAAGCGGATCCATTGAGGTGCCTTCGGTGTCAGCTCTTATGATTGTGCCCATTTAAATTTTAATCGAAGGAGAACGCCTGTCAGAATCGAACTACCACTTCGTTTACCACCCTCAGTACTCGTCGTCTCGTCAATCATATATAATATAACTATATTATTAATTATTATAGTATAGTAAGACATCACTTAATTGCTATTAAAATCATAAGTAATCAAGATTTTTATAATTATGAGCTGTCTTAATTCTAATCAATTTCGCGAGACTCGTATCTATGAATAAAAATATACTTCCTTGAATTTAAACGTTCCGCATCTAAACAAAGTTCTTCGAGACTAGATTTTCTCGTGCGATATAACGGCGTGGGTCAAGTGGTGAACTCGTTTCGCATAGATTCTATTAGATGCTACGCTCAATACAATGAGAGTATGCATACGTCGTGGCTGAACGAGGAGCCGGGTTGAGAATGCGAATGAATTAAAAGTATAGGAATATGAAATGAAATAAGGAGAATGCGCGAGCCAGCAGAAAAATGGCGTGCTCGCGTGTCTCTCTCTCCTTTACAGTCATTCGTTCGACAGTGGGAGAGAACGAGATAAAGAGCAGTAGATGGACGAGAGGAAAGGAGTGGCTATCTAAATGGCTACTTAGTATGTCTCGTGTCAGGTCTCTCCCCTCGCGAACTCTGCTCCGTCAGTAATAATATTCGTAAGTGTACCTATATAGACGAGTGTGCTCGACCGCGTAGCTAACAGGTTTCATGCGAAAGCCAATTCGGTGGCGAGAGAATGAGAGAGGTACAAAGTTCGGGGTACGTCCTGACGAGGTTTTAATTCGATTCTTATGCCGCGTTAAATACGCCGCGCATTTTACGCCCGATTTCACGTGCCGTAAAGATGGGACGAGATTGCACCAGCGCGAGCGGGGTTAACTCTGCCATTACGTTTACTAAAGTGGGGCTTGAGAAGCGCCTCAAGTACAACAAAACACGACGGCACTGATGACAATGCACAGATATAATAATAAATATAAATATATATGTATAACACACAACGCGGTAACAATGATACTAAGACAGACGCTAAAATGAAGCAGAAAATTTCAATACTGTTCGAGAGAAACAAGATAATGTAGTAATGTACTTGAATTGTGTAATTAGTAAATGTGTAATTAAAAACTTTACGTTCATGTCATCGATATTGAAGTGCCTGTTAAGAATGATACAAAGTTAAATATAAACAGTTCTCTTTTAAATTGAATTTATTATATTATATAGAGAATATTGGAGATTTTGTATAAAACAGATCAAATAAAATGTATAATAAAATGTATAATAATTAATAAGACTTTTTTTTTTTAATGAAGATGTAAAGCTTCTTAACGATTTTTCAAATAAAGTTATTATTATAATAACTAATATTAACTTATTGTTCGACTTAAATACTTAGTAGCAGTTACAGAACACTAATATTAAATGTTATACGTACTATGTATGTATATGTAACATAGTCTATCTAATTCTAAAATTTTATGATTCTTAGGTGCAATAAATGTCTTTCATCTACCTCATCCATTAATATGCTGCACAAAAATCTATAATATAAAAAATTATTCCTTCATCTGTGTATATGTAGGCATTTAAGCAAATTAAATTGAATATGAGTTTTCTTGGATGAAAATAAAGAATGATTATGAAAGCGTCTCTCTGAACTGGTTCATAAATGCTCACGAACTTCCGGGAAAGCTCCGACTCTTCGTTTTGACGATGGGACACCCGTTATACGCTTAAAATATACCGGCATCTCGTATGGGGCGCGCTGCGAAGAAATGCAGAAACAGCAGTTGCTATGCTAGATGGTACTACTCCCTCCAAAACGTGTACACCCTCTTTCTCTTTCTCTCTCTCTCTCTCTCTCTCTCTCTCTCTCTCTCTCTCTTTCCTTCTCTCTTTCCTCAACGCATGTGTTGTGTTAGAGTAGACGAAAGAGAGCGAGAGAAAAGGAAAAGAAAGTGAGGAAAAGAGAGATGAAGAGAGCACCGAAGAGAGAAAGAGAGAAAGACGGAGTAAAAGAGTAAGAGAGGAACTAAAAGAAGAAATACTACACAGAAGGGGCGAATTACACGTGGTAGTTCACGACGTGAAGAGGGCAGACGGGTATTCGGAGAAGGGCCATGAGGGGATGAAGCGAGGGACGGAGGACTGTACGAGAAGAGAGAGAAGAGAGAGAGGAAGAGAAAAGGAGAGGAGCTAAAAAGAGGGAGTGAAAACGAGATCGTGAAGGTAGCGAGCAGGCACAGGGGATCATGGAGTACGAGACGACGAGTGAAAGAAGGAACGAGGAAGGGCCAAGAAGATGGGAGCGAGATGGAGCGCGGGGCTCTCGTTTCAGAGAGCTTCTAAATTCTCGTGGTCCGGGTCTGGAAGCGGGTTTCGTAGTCGAGCCGAGCCGGTGTATGTATATGCGGTGAACGAAGTGAGAGCGCGGGCAGGAGAGTAGTAGGTTAGCAGGCGCTCTCTCCCAAGGGAGAGGGTGCTAGGCAGTGATCCTGACGTACGAGCAAGATGGCAAGTGCCTTTATAGTGGGTCAGCACTAGACTTGGGCACCCGGCCAGCAGCCTTCAAGGTCTCCTTAGTACACGCTGTGACTGTCTCTCCCTTCTACCCTGTCCCTCTCTCATCCCTCGCTCTTTTACCCCGCACTGCCTGCCCTGCCCTTCTTTTCCCTACAACGCGGCATAGCAGAGTCGCCAGGTAGGTGAGTCCATTTCTTCTTCTTCTTCTTCTTCTTCTTCTTCTTCTTCTTCTTCTTCTTCTTCTTCTTCGTCTTCTTCTTTGCCAGTTAGGGTTAGGCTAGAGCAAGCTAGCAGCAAATTTCGGCGCGTTATCCGGACGTAGTAGAATTGCCGTGTAACCTCTACTTAATATATATTCATTCATTTTTTTCTCTCTTTCTTTTTTTAACCCTCTTTATCGCCCTCGTATTTTGAATGAGCAAACCTTTTCAAGTATTTTTCAAGAACGAAACTCGCGCGAGATTTCAAGTTTTTTATACGGTAAAGTCTAAGAAAGCCTACAAAGATATATTTTGGATATTGAATGAAATACGAATTGAAAATTTTGTAACTTATTAGCTTTCGCAGAATTTATAATTAGAAAGAAATATATGTAAAATATAAATACATAATATCAAAATCTGTACATACATATATATCTTTGAATTTAAATATCGAATTAATTATTCGATATATGTGTAACATTCAATTTTTACGATTTGCGAATAAATCTATTTGTTAAATAATAATCTATTAATTATACAAAGCCACATCTTAAAATTAATCGCTAAAAGATAATGTTATGGCTGCAGGGCCAAATGTAAACGTAAGTGTAGAGTGACAAACAGGATCAAACGTATCTACGATATTAAATATCAGCTATTATGCACCGTTCTTTAGTCTCACTATGTCGATTATTCATATAAGACACGATTCTAAGAGATGAAGGTAGATCCCGAAAGTACATCCGGAATATAGCGTCAGCGGTTTCCTATCTCGCTGATAATGACGAGAAGCTTATCCGGTAGTCATTCATTTCGACGAGTCTAACTCCACTTTTGATTGGTTCAAATTCAAAAATTACTTTTACTTTAAAAAAAATGATATTTAATTTTTTTTCGAAAAATATATTTTTAGTAAAATCGCAATAATTATCTCATTTTGTAAAAATTATTTCGTGTCTCGTTTGAGATTTTGTGATATGGTTTATATGTATATGTTGTTATTATTATTCATTAATTCTCATAGATTAGTGTGTTCAGGTTATATTTCAGTTGAATTATTTTGATACATTAAATAAAAATATATTATTGAATGACATAACACTGACAATATTCCTACAGGGGAAAGACAAGGAGATGTTAGAAATGAAGGGAGATAGGATGAAGAGGGCCCAGAGTACATCGGCTCTACGGGGACGTAATGAAATATTTGGGTAGCGCTGCGCCGGGAACGAGAATGAGAATGGGAATGAGAACAGGTTCCTGTTGCGCATTCCAGGCCGATGCTGAATACCGATGCCGTGGACACGGCGGTTGGCACGGTTAGGTACATAAATTACTATTGGGTTACCGCTCGACTTGTCTCCTCAGTCCCACGGAAATCCTTTCACGAGCCATGACTCACGCGACGTACCATGTAACATGAATTGATAAGAACGGCATATCGGGAAAATGATGGAAACTGACGCGACTAAGTTGATAAATGCACGAGAGCTCTATCTGTTTATTTTTTCAGCTTGTTAAAAATAAATAGAAGAATTGTTGTTTCTCGAGATAATTGCTTACTGAACTTTCACGTTCTATTATTTTGAAAGGCATTTCCAAATGGTTTTATCATGTAATGGTTTTATATTTAATCATGTATTTGAATATTCGTATATTACGTAATTATTTGAGAACTGATAGAACTGGACAGACCAACATGCAAGAAAAATGACGAAGTAATAAATAATCGTTATAAAAAAAACGATAGGCTCGAGAGGAAAGAATGTAGTAATTCATTTCCTCGAAAATGGTCTTTAAGATCAGCATGGAAACGTTATGCATTTCGAAGATGAGAATTATTTGAGAATGAAATTGTACAACCGGTCGCGTGGTTTCAGAAAATACAGGGTAATAAGAAAAAAAACCTTCAGCGTTTTATATGATAGATAGTTATACACACGAAAATAGATGATAATATGCATAGAAAAAATGGAAACATATTCATAAATATGTATATTTTTTTGTATATTTTTTATAAAAATAAATTTGCTGTATTAAATTAATAACTGTATAATTTTGATTCTGCGAAACTTCGAAGCTTTTAATATCGAAGCTTCCAAAATTCGAATATCGAAGCAAATCGCCAATCATATTTCAAAAGATCAAAGTCAGGATTTATTAAAATTATATCAGTACTGTATAGTACACAAAATATTATACATATATAAAATATTATACATATATGTTAGAAATCACAGAATCAGTTAAAATTATAATTATTTGTGATTTTTTTCAAGGAATTTATAATTTCTCATAACGAGTCTAAAAATTCGGTTACTGTCCCATCATATAGTTCAAGAAAATGAGATTATTAGAATTTTGCATTCGAAAAATGCAATGTCGTTTCTACCGACAATTTCACTGTAAATATAAGTGGGCTAGTTAGTCAATTTCCACAGTGCGGCAGAAGCGTAAAGCAAGAGGAATCGTTTAGAACTCGGTTGGCCTTGTGGCTCCTCTTTCTCGTTCCTGCGTTTTCGATCCCGCCTCTTTCCTCTATCTCCCGCATCCTCACACCCTTTCACTCACTCTTTCTCTTCCTCTCTTTTTCTCTCTGTCCATCTTTTCCTGCCCCTCTCTCTCTCTCTCTCTCTCTCTCTCTCTCTCTCT
>NW_012130139.1:994768-1004781 GCF_000143395.1 Atta cephalotes
CTCTCCTCTCTCTTCTTCTCTCTCTCTCTTCTTCTCCTCCTCTCTCTCTCTCTCTCTCTCTCTCTCTCTCTTTCATCGTTATGTTCCTCTAACCCTCGCGCTGATCCCTCACCGTGAGAGCGGTCGTACAAAGAGAACACGAGGAGCACAATGGATTACTTAGACGGGTAGGTTAGTTTGCCGAAAGAAGCGAATGGGCCCACGCACGTTAAGATAGGTCCTGACTGAGAATCCGCGCAGAAAAGCGCGGCAAATGTAAAATGCTCAGCTTTATCATTAATTAACTAGTTCATATTTCATTAACGCCGCTAGAATAAGCCTTGAACTTGTATACAAGCCTTATACAATATGATCGGAAGCCGTAAGAAATTAACCAACCATGATCGATTATTTTTGTCATATTCAACTGTGATTGGCCAATTTCTTACGGCTTACGACTTGCGATCTTAATGTCAGAACAGGCATTACGATATGGCTTTGTCGTAACATTGTATAAAATTGTATCGGTCATAATGGAGATAAATAATTGTATTAGTCATAAAGTTATAATACGTATGTATATTATTTTAATTATAGTAAATTTATTTATAATATTACTATAGAATTTTATAAATTTAAGTGTTTAATTTATAATTATCTAAAATAATTTATATTTGCCCATATAAATCAGAACAGTATTTTTCCTCACTTTTAACTCATAAATTATACTGTTACATCCGACAGCACACTCGACACTTAATCTGATATTTTATCTCCTTTACTACATTATTCATGTTTTCTAACGGAATCTATTCCATCGAAACACAAGAATTATTTGAATAAACACTGTATATTTATATCCCATTTTAGTATTTAATGTGAAATATGAATATGCGCTATGGTCTACTAAGTCAATTACATTCTCTCTGCTTTGGTGAACTAATTATTTCCTCTTCCGTAACTGTTTATGTGGGGTTAACCCTTCTATGTTTTCAATTCCTTCACCTCATTTAAAATTGTAGTATTTAAACATATAAGGGTAATATAATCCTTAATATGTGAATTTTTCTATTTCGATTTGTTGACTGTAATAATTTTAATTTGTAAATATTTTGTAATATTTTGTAATTTACGTAAAGTTCCATAAAAATGAGGTTTTCAGGTTGAATAATATATTGAAGGGGTTGAATACAAACGGACCTCTACGCAAAGCAAATTTAGGATGTTCTAAACGTGCGAGCCTGGACGGGGCGTCCTTGGTTTTATCGATCAAAAACGAGCTGCATCCGGCTTTCAAACAGCAAGCATTATCAAATGTAGTTTCGATATTTTGCTAGAAGCGACAGTTTTACATTCAACATATCAGTTAATTGTACACAATTCGATGTTAAATTAATATTAATATTGATATTTCTCTAAGAGAAAATTGTTCTAAAAATTGTTATTAAAAATTCAATATATTATTTCGATATTAGTGTTAATTATTTTGTAATATCATTTCTCAAAATGTTCAAAGTCATGAAAGGCTAAGGACGATCGTATTTTAATTCATGAATATTGCTTATTCTCTGAAAAAAGTTGCCGCATCGAGAGACGAAGAAGGAGAGTTCGAGCGATGCAACGCACTTATGATGCACTTCCCTAATCGTTATTTATTCCCGAACATTATTGTATCTCAATGCAATGGTCGAGCGATATTTTCATCGCGGTGATTAATTTCGATGAAATTGAGAAGGCCATTGCATCATGTGATAAATTACATCGTAATATGAAGAACATTGCACCGTTCATGCTGATTATATACAAGTCACCGCTCGTCGTTCAAAAATGATATGTCACTGTTAAAAGAACGAATATATATCATGTGCCAGAAAAATGTCTCATCAAATATAACATTTTATCAATTTTATTTTTAACGAATAAAAGAAACTTGTTAAAAAATTATTATCACTGTGATGACCGGAGTAAAAATTGAGTTTTTCTGTCTTTTTCATCTAATCAAATAGATAATTTTAGATGTTTAATCTTTTCTATAATTTCCTATCTAATAATCTGAATAAATGTTGACGTAGTGTTAAAACACTACACAAATAAAATAAAAATTATTTTTTTTACGCGGTTTTACTGTTTACCTGTACGAAAAAAAACACAGCTGAAAACTTCATTAATTCAACAGCAATATACAGACAATTTTCTATGTTAAAATAGCAAAGTTGACAGCTGAATAACATTAATTCGATTGTTGAACCATCAAATCTTCTCAGTTATCGATGTTGAATTCGCGTAGTAAATTATAGGTTTGCTGTACCACCCAATTAATTTTTTTCCCATGTGTCTCTTACAACGTCAGAACATAATATACGTTTTTAGATTTCGTCATGTAGATCCGATGACTTCCAAAGTACGTTCGTCAATGAAAGTTGTGCGCGCGGAGGCGCAGATAACGGCCTTTATCTGGCAGTGTACAAAGTTCAGAATTTCGGGCCGTTACGAATGTGCGTTTCACGGCCGCGTAGCGAAGAATGAAGGGAGGGCAAACACGCACTTGACGTATACACACGCATGTTATACGTGCACGCACTACATGAGCGCGTATTGCTCAGTGGTATTGTATTCTTGGTTCTGGATTCGTTTTATCTGAATGTAGTAAGGCGGTGCCTTTTTGTGAAGCAAGTTATCTGTTCGGGCGGTAATATTTTACGATTATCGAAAATGGAAAGGACATATGCACGAACGTGCGTATAAATAACTCCGTTTTCTACGTTTGATCAATCTTAACGAAAGGAAAACCCGGAGATTATATCGATTTCTGTTTCTTCAAGGACTCCTATTACTATTTCCGAATGAATTTCCAATGATACAAATATAGGTAAATGATTATTTTTCTAACTTTGAGATAATTTAATTAGATACACTAATTTACAAATTTTAATGCAAGAAAAGAAAACAACGTTTTCTTAAGCATATTTTAGTCCGAATCTGTCGTTAGAAAAATTCCATCAGGTCGAATTTTTAAAATATGAGATTTCTTTCCGAATAATTTGAGTGCGACGAGCAGGCTTTATTGAGTAAGTCGAACGTTTCTACCAGGATGATAATTGAGAAAGGTTATTAGAGGACGATATTGGGACGAAAACAGGCTAGACGATTACTGCTGTATTTTAATATGTGAAATCGATCCAAATTTCTTATAAAAAATAATAATTAAATGTTCAATACTTTTGACTTGTTTTAATTTCAAAACTTCATTATATAATATTGAAAAAAATATCTTTTCTTACATTTCCAACATTTCCTGGACCTAATGGAAATATATATTTCAATGCAGACTGTGCTGCAGCATCGAAAGTTATCTTAGAAATATGTACTCTTGCAGAAAACTCTGTAAACTAGTATATAAGTGAATTGAGTTTCAGAAAATAAAGAATTTTATTACCTAGATTAAGGTCTAGCAGATATTTTGCAAAACATGCTTGATTTTGAAATAATAAGTTTGCACGTGTTTGTGTTCGAAAGCAATGTTCAATTATCTAAAAAGCTTTGAAAAATGTCGGTCCATTGAATTATTGAATGAAATTGTAGCAGGTTTCAAAGTACCACGTTCTTCAACATTATTAAGTGCAATGTCGCGAACACTAAAAGGCTCTTAATAACGGAGGAAGTTCGTCGCGACTTTTCCCGAGAAACGATCCCGCGTTCAAGCACTCCGTCGCCGCCGTCGCAAATTCGGCGAGCAAAAACGAATCTCGCCGATGGCGGGCGGACGAGAGGAGAGAAGAGGAGAGGATAAGAGAGGAGGAAACAGTGAGCGCGAGCATCAGAAGAGGAGTCCAGGGTCGCGCTATTCGTTCGTTCGTTCGTTCGTTCGTTCGTTCGTTCGTTCGTTCGTTCGTTCGTAGATTAAATCACTCGGTCACTTTTCTTTCTAGGCAGCCGGCTGGGACAAAGGCCGGTGTTTCTCGGAAGAGACTCGGCCCGAGACTTGAGAATTAAAATAATATCCGCTCGTTCGGAGATTAATGGCGGTGTGCCGATGTAATTTTTCTCGACGTGCGGACTGCCGTCCTCCTCTCGCACCGAAGAGAACACGGTTCTCTGCTTAGCATCAGGCATCGTATCACCTCGCGTCGCGACAGTTAGATAGTATAGTTTGGGTACGCGATACGTGATTTTCATCGATGGATAGATCGATTTGTTAACTTTTATCTTAAATCAGCGACGTGTAACACATGAAATGTATGCGCTATATCTTTAATCTAATTAGACAAATAATGAGTTTCACGGAATTCTTTATCGTTTATCTACTACCTAGATTACTCGATTACACTCTTACTAAGATTACTCGATAATTTACGCGTGAATATGAGCTGATACGTTTCCAATTCAGCACATTTTAATTTAAGATAGTCACATCTAAATTGGTTTTATTTTATTGCCAATTATTATATTTTGTATAAATATATTTTGTATAAATCGACTCTCGTTTTTCTTCTAAAATCTCCATGATTTTTATTTTATTCTCACAAGGAAGTTAACTCTTTTTCTTATCATTAATCAAGAATTAAATTATGACAAAAATCCCTGTGATTTATTTTCCATTTTAAGCGGAAAAATTATCATGTTTTTTATCGTCTAATATGACGCGATTTCTTTACAATTTTTTCCATATTATTATTTATTTTTTTCATAAAATAATTCCTTCAGATAATGTACAATATATCAAGAATTCATTGAAATTACTTAATTTTATTGATATCATCTAAGATAAACATAATAACATTTGTACATATTTAAAAAAATGTTCAAAATTTGGAAAGAAAATTAAATTTTTTAGTATTATTTATTAAAGTGTTCTTGAATTGAATTAAAAACATTTCTTTTAATATCCATTAAAATCAGGTCTGAAGGGATTAAAAAAATTGCTATCGGATTCTTCATTAGCTGTTGTGTAAAATTAAAATAAAATAAATAAAATAAAATTTCATAATTAATGTAAATAAGAGTAAAACGAAAAGCATTTATATATAAATCTAAAATAAGCATACTTATTAAAGAATGAGTTAGATAAATAGTGAAAAATAATGACGGAATATTTATAAAATATAATTGTCATTAGTCCTACTCACGATGCTAAACGAGAACAACTTGTAATAAAATATAATAAAATAATTACTGTGAGACACTGAAATTTGAAAAGCATGAAATACATTCTTGGAGAAAGCATATCTAATTATTACGATCCAAGTAGAGAGATCCATTTTACGTCTGAAAAACGTAAAATTCCACAAAATCATAACTTTCCCAAATATTTTAGTCACAGAATATAATTCTTTCCTCTCGTCTCCCTCTTTCCGTGAAATCGCAAGATGTGCATGAAGAAAGAGTGTTATTTCCCAAAATGAGTGATAGATTCTATTGTGCAAGTGTTTGCATTATGAATGAATCTCCGAATGATAATTTTTTTCTGCATATTAGAATATTATATTTCTTTACACATTAAATGTATATTTTAGCTTTTATAATTATCTCGTATATTATTAATTACTAATTAATAATATAATTAAGAATTGAATGCAACCCTCGTATTTATTTTCATTAGGAAATTAAAAAACATAATTTAATTTTACTTAATTTAATTCATTTAATTTTTCTACTTCTTTAGAACGTTTCAGATCTTTTCACTTCATTGTAATGTGATTTATTTCCTATTCCTCCGTAGTCAGGCGGCGGCTATATGTCAAGATTTTAAGCGCCTTTTCTCGTGTGTGGAAAATCGGTTTTCGTGCCGCATTTGGAGGCATGTCTGCCTCGCGAACCACGAAATGTGAAATCACCGTGAGCTCGACTCGCACGATCGAGGCAGGTGCGAACGAGCCTCGCTCGTATTTTTTTCCCGCCCGTTCTCCCTCCGCCCGAGCTATCATCTTCTCTTCGTCGCTTATCCTCCGACGGATACGTCGTTGACCGGTTCATTGACACCTGTCGAAAGACCTGGGTTTCTCTCCGCGTGTACCTGACAATTATGCGCACGTGGGCCAGACATTGTGTGCTCCACCTTTCTTTCGCCCTTAACCCCGTAACTGTTATCATTTATCGCGAGCTTTTATCCCTCCTTATTCAATACCGCGATCATTAAGTCTTAAATGAAATTTCTGTCAAACCGACGTCCAGTTAAAATTGACCGAGAAACGAGGTTTCATTGTCCACTTATATTCTTCATACACGTACACACGCGCACACAACGGCCACTTAATCTCTTTTATATTAACATTTTAAAGAAACTAACGACGGACGGATTTCTCTTAAGATTTTCAATAACATCCTCAGGTATTCTCTCTTCCTCTCTATTTTTTGAAATTTTGATTAAGAAAAAAATAGAAAATTAGAAAAACTTCTTATAGAGAATCAATCTGGTGAAAAGGAGGAATCAATCTGGTCTAAAGAAAAGGTAAGAAACATGGAAGACTCTCTCTCATTACATAAGTCTCAGATTACGTTATCTGCTCAGAATTTATTGACGTTACTCTGGATGTTAATTGACAGATTTCATCGATGATAAACGTCGTCGTAATTAACAGGAATTAACGGGACACTCGGCTATGGCAGTTCGTGTGATGTTGAAATGCCATTTCTCGATAAATTTTAAAATATCTAAATTTGCGGAAATTCAAATGAATCTGTCTTCTGTCGATATTCGCGTATATGTGAAATTTAAAATGGTGATGTGGAAGAGTCAGGTCGAGAATTTAATAAAATTCAATGGAGTTCGCTTCATTGAGAGCATTTTCGTTTAACCCGAAACTCAGAATCGGCCAGCTATGTTTAACATTAAATCTGAGCTGTGGGAACGACGAGTAGAAACGAAGGACGGGAAGCGGCTTCGATCTCGACGCGCGAGATGCTTTCGTTCCGCCAAAAACTCCGACAGTGATGCTGTGCGCTTGAGAAGTCAATGGCCGAGTATCTAAAACAAACACGTGTCTTCGAGCAGCCGGGCAGAGGTCACGTAGACAAAGACAGAGATTTTGAAAGGAAGACCGTGAATGATAGTGAGATGGAGAAAGAGAGAGAAAAAAAAGAGCGAGAAATGTATTTTAGGAAAAAGATGTATCTTAGGAGAAAAATTAGGAAAAACATATATAAGATAAATGAATCGAAAAAATTTAGAATTCTATTGAAAAATAGTTGAAAAGAGATTAAGAATAAAATATATATATTACGAAGAAAATAATTATTTCTGCCAAAGATAATAAGAGTAAGCGAAAGAAAGACAGTGTTATTTGCAATTAAATCATGTACAGTCAGAAATCTAATTGAAAATTAATATATCGTATGACTTAATATAAGTACGATTTAGAGTTAAAACTTACGTATTTGAGACGGCCATGAAGAAGTTCTTAAAATAAATATAATAAGAGAAAAAGAAAGAAAACGGGAGACTAAGAAGCAAATAGAGAATGAGTGTTGACGAATAAGAGATCGAACATCTGGAACATGAGTTTCTGGAGAGAAACATTTCTAAAAAGAGTCCTTTAAAGAGTCTTAAAATATTCCCTTATCTAATTTTTTGTAACCCTTCATGGTAAACATTTTTTTCATTGCTTTCTTAGTTCAACCTAGGCACTGTGTTTTTCAAAGGATTTTTTGCTCTAAAAAAATCTGAAAAAAATGTTAAGAAAACACTCTTTCAATTAAAGAATACAATTTACGATGATATAATTCGAAACGTTTTTTACTTTTTTTATCTAAGTTTGAGGTAGAATAATTTAAAATTGAAAATTCGCTTGGAACTTTAAAGCCTCAGATCTCGGAAGATTAAGCTTAAAGCAATGAAGATCGTCGATAAAGTTTATAATTTTTCAGATTTCTTCATAAATGTAACGTCACTTTATGACAGTAGAATAATTGAAGAAAGACGCGAATAAAGAGAAATACACTATTGCAGTCTTTTTACATGATGCTAAAGATAGTACTTCCTTCCTCTTTTCAGATGCACCGTTTCTCCTACAGAAACTCTAAATTTAAATTAAATACAATACATTTTTTTAATTCCGAAATAATATACGAAATTCTGCTCTAATTCTGTTTTTTAAATCGAGTATAAAATGATAATTGATCATTTACGATTAATAAAAATAAAAAATAGAAAATTTTTTCTAAGTGTTTCGTGATATGTTCTTGAAGAAAAGAGTTGTCGTACCTGATACGTCATAATGGAATTCTTGGAACCATTTTATGTGTTATGTATTTGTGAGTAAGAGGGAATCGATAAAAAGGTTTCTAAACATATCGCAGAAAAGCGACAAGTAATAGTATATCAGCAGACTTTCGGCTGTTCTATTCAGATCTTAAGATGATGCCGCAGCTGGCTGGGATGATACCAGTTTATACCAGTTGATATCGCATGCTTGAGCTCTCGATGACATATTATGTAAGCCTTATGGACAAACGCGTGGTCGGTCATAGTTGCACCTTGTCCGTACCAATTTCTATACACCGCGGAAACAACGATACGCAAAGTTGCCATCGAGAAGCGCGTTGCACTGCAATGCAAGCGCAAGTTTTGCAAACGAACATAAAAGGAAGAGCTGAAAGAAAGAAAAAGAACGAAAAAAAGCTATTTAGAAATGATTAATGATGATCTGAATTCCAAAATGTTTCCCTTGAACCGCTGATTAGAGAAAATAGTTTTCCGTAATATAAATGTTGATAATGAATTTTTTTTCAAGTCCAGGTTTTTTCTACACGAAACTGAAAAGTATTGGTCTCAGAGAGAGAAGTTTTTATTTTCGAGGATATAATAAATGATATATATCGATCAGGTGCATGAATTAAAACAGTTAATAATTATCGCGTTCGTGTGTCGTCGATGGAAAAATCCTCATTATAATAATTGGCACTCTCTTTTCTGCCTCTGTCGCACTTTCGGTTCATGACGATCGCCGCTACTCTGCCGTATGAGTTGCGATCGGTGGAATCAGTCGCCCGTAGGCTGCTCGGGCCTGTGTGAAGAAGAGAGGCAAATCGTAAGGTCCCATCAGTGTCGGTTACCGGTGCACTGTTAACAGGTAACTTTTTTCGGGGGCAGGTGGTCCCAAAGCAGGCACGCGACAAATCAAGCCGGCCGGACACCGATTATAAAAAAAGGAAGAGATTGCGCGATTTACATGTTTATTCGGTCACATAAACATATGTACGTACGTGCGATACGCTTAGGTGAAAAGGTGCGAGAAATAATACGGAGTCATTGCACTTTCTTTTTTCATTTAAGAGATCCATGCTTTCTATGGACAGGCGAGACGAGATACGTTTAAGCGACTTATTTTCGAAGCGAGGTGCGTCGAATTATGGTACGATGGAAATTACGATGGGTTTTTTGCGTGACGCGGTAATCAAACGGGATACGGATACAAACTGATGCGATGTATCTTAATAACAATTTTAAAAACGTGACACGTGCAGAATTAAATAGTCAATTCAGAATAAACAACTCATATACTTCTCATAGATTTCTCTCCTATTTACATAAATATTTTATTTACATAAATATTTTATGCTAGTTTATTATAAATGTATTTTGAGTTTTTTGATCAACTATATATTTTAGAATTTTTTCAGCTTGTATATTTCCGAACGGCATAAAATGCCAAAATTATAGTCGAGATGAGGCGATCCTGTTTAAGATATATTTCGATAGAAGGAAGGGAGTGTGCGCAACATCTCGAGCAAATGGGACGTCTTCTACAGACGTTTGAAAAGGGGGTGTATTAAGTACAGGCAGTTTTGGATGCGAATAATGTATTCCTAGGAGCATCTGCTCGTTCTAGCTGTCGAGAATTGCATTGGTGAGTGTAAACCCTCGCACTCAGCGGCCGTTTCGCTCTATCATAGCAACTGCGGCATTTTCGTTTAAATGTACATAAATTTGATCAAATTCAAAATTTAATTTCTTCAAGTTAACCACATATATAATATATATATATATATATATATATATATATATAATATATATTATTATTTTATTTTTTTACTTT
>NW_012130139.1:1008469-1009943 GCF_000143395.1 Atta cephalotes
AGAGAGAGAGAGAGAGAGAGAGAAAGAGAAAGCCACGTTCGCCACGAATCCAAGAGGCTCCCGGCTCTCCTTCCTGTAGCTTATTTCTAAGTAACCCTCACACGCTCTATATATAGGATAAGATGATACAAATTTTAAACATGGCATAATTCTGAACGAAATAAGATTTAATCCAAATTCAAGTTTAATAACCTTGATCTCGTTGTATGAAAAATACTAAAGGGAACCGCCAAACAGGAAAACAATCAAACTTAAATCTCAAAAATTGGATTTAAATTTTATCTCATTCAAAATTGTATTACTCTATATAATTAAGATTATATAGGTACAAGAAAATCGCCCAGCAAGAAAAGCAACGTAAAATTTTTGACACTTAATGTATCTTATTAATTGTAGAGCGACAGAGAAATATTTCAAGAAGAATTTTTCGCAAATTCAGAATCAATATCATTTTCTTTTCTTGAAAAAAACGAAAATATTTAATTTCTATTTGATTAAAATATGAGAAAAAAATTTTTTAAATTAAAGTTTTGTGATGTTAAAATTATCCATACCAACAATTTGTAAAAATTCATATACTTTTTAAAGATATTTTTTTCGAAAATCTTATCTAATAATATCATAAGAATTCTATTTGAAAGTAACAATCTTAGTCTTTCGACGATGTTTAGTCAGAATCGAATATATCGCCTTCACTTCACAAGGTTGCTTCGAAAAAAAAAAAAGATACGTGTTTAATTTTAAGTTTTTTTCCAACATCTGACACTTTTTCGCGTCGGTGAGGATTAGTTTGGACCGTTTTCTCATCAGAGAAGTTCAAGGGTGAAACGTGGTCTCTTAAACGACGTTTCGACGCGATGCGTACATATGCGTGCATTAACACGCAGTAATGAGATAGCCACCAATGGGCGCGAGAACGCACAAGAGCTACAGAGTTGTCAATGAAATTTATGATCTGGATACCAGGCATGGCCGCGGAACGTGACGAGTGTGACTAACCGATTTTTCGGCGGGCGAGGCGGAGGAGAGCTGAGGAGAGCTGAGGAGATGAGGTTGGCGACTATTCGCGATGTAAATTTCAACCTCGGAGAAGATGACGGTGGCGGTCGCGATGGCGGCGGAGGCGGTAGAGGCGATGGAGGCAGTTTCATACGTCACGCGTGCTCGCGCGCGCGCGACCATTCACGACCTTGACCACATTTCTTCTCTTCGGTTGCGGGAGAACCCGACCGACCGACCGACTACTACTCGTGCGGGCGTGACTCGGAGTCTCCAAGTCAAGTGCCGGTCCAAATTCTCACGATCGATGGGATAAGTCGGGAACATTAGGTCAGGATCGTCAGGATCATACCGAGATGACGAGCTGGCATGAAAAGAGATCGACGTGAAAATACGAAATGTACAGATTGTAAAATATCTTGTTTTAATTTTTCTAAATTATTCACAGAGAATCGTCTCTGTCTCTCTCTCTCTC
>NW_012130139.1:1009963-1018541 GCF_000143395.1 Atta cephalotes
CTACAGAGAATACGTCTCTGTCTCTCTCTCTCTCTCTCTCTCTCTCTCTCTCTCTCTCTCTTTTTGGACCAATCCAAAGAACACACACGCAAGTCAACGAAAAATAAAAATTATTTTATTTTGAATAATTAAAAATAATTTTTAACGTTACTAATCAAATTTTGTAAAACAATCATTTTGACTTTCTTTTGATTTGGTGTGTTCATTGAAAAAACGTATCTTTTGTATTATCTAAGCTATAGAAATTTTCTAGTGTTTTAAATTGGTCCGCAAAATATAACAATGTTATTAATTTTGTTTATAAATAAATTCTTGTATAGAAAAGAATTAATGTTTTCCAATAAGAATGTTTCATATGAGCGTTAATTTTTTTTAGTTTCTCGATAGGAGATATTTTCTATGAAATTCTCAAGCTAAAGTACAATAATTAAAGGTAACAATATTTAGAGGTTTGAATGAAGGGTAGAATAGTCGTTTTAACTCTAGTCGCCGGCAGTCTAGCGATTAACGGATACGTTCAGCCGTCTGACGTTTCATCACGCATAGTTAACTTCCACTCGGCAGACAATTTTTGCGCGTTGTATGTCTCGAAAAGTAACATCAATGGACAGAAGCCAAGATATTAAAGTCTTATTCCGAGACGAATGTTAACAGAGCTTTGCAATTGTTGTTTGTAATATTTTACTTAAATTTTTTAATAGAAATTTTAATAGAAATTTTGGTAATTATTATGGTAATAAAAAGCAGGCATGTTAAAATTAACTACTTCTGGTGTTCAAAATTTAAATCAATATTTTTTTAAATGTGGCATATAAAAGAAATTTTACAAAATTTCCTTTATGTGAAGAAATAATTTTTTGAAAAGCAATTGTCGAAAATTTTAGGTGTAAAGCAGAAAACGCTACTCTATGTTTATTCGAATGTTCTGCTTTCTGAGAACCGTCTTACCAGATAAATCCCTCGAGTGTGCACGTAACTTTCGTTTTGGCGGGAAGAGTCAGACCCGTAATCGGAGCGATCGACAACGGTTGGTCGACGCGTGCGATTATCAGCGACTTATCGCGGAGGCGAGCATACAAACGTGACCTTGTCGCTTCATAACTGGCGCCATTTTGCGATGCTACCTACCACGTGGATAATAACAAATTTAATTGGACACGCTATTGCATATTAAAACGATTATACACTGATTTAATCTGTGTAAAAATAAAATACAAATATTTCGAATTACAAAGTACAGATTTTATAACGGCACAATAAAATGTATTGAGGATTTAAAATGTATTGAAGTTTAATCTGTTTTTATATTTATATTAAGCACATATTTTTATGACAATTTGTGTACGATGGCACACTTTAATGTACACCAGTGAGTGCATTCAATCGAATTCGTTATAAATCTTTTTATGAAGGTAGAGTGTAGATGAAACTATCTCGCCCTATTTCGAGAAAAATTAAGGTAATTGGCGAAATACTTTAATTTAACAATTTTCTTCGACGTTTAATTTAGAAGCAAAATGAATATCGAAGCGATAATCGTATGTATTATATTATATTCTCTTCATTAATTAATTTAATAAGATTATTTTGTGTAACTTTGTCGTCCTAATTCTTGAGATATTAAAAATTAATATTCTAGTAGCAATTTATTGGCAATATATTAATTAACATTGGACCAATATCGGGCCAGCATTGTGTCAATATTGTGTCAATAAATTGTGCTGCCAAGATATATTTTATGACAGAACGTGCGCTTATTCTCAGAGTTAATTTTTGAAATATTACTACTGGTAATCGTACAGCAGTTTGATTTCGAAATAAACTTTAACGAGATAAGATACGTCACTTTTTCTGGATCTGACACTCTCATCGGATCTTTTAACGCGAGTCGGAGCACGATATGATTGATAAAATGGAAAAGAATTTGAGTGCCGCGTGTCGAGGACACTCAAACTTCGTGGTTGCGAAAGAATCGTCTTTTTTCGGCGGAAACCGAAATTGATGATACAGCTATTCTCAAACATAATCTCGTGTTCGTTGTTCATGAATGGAGCCATGGAGGAAATGGGTGGTCGTGCGAGATATAACATCAGTTTCGCGCGCGTTCATGATATCCTAATTCTGCACCATAAATTCGCTCGTCGCATGAACTTCACGTTGGTTATTTGGAAAGTTTCAATCCCGTCCCAACGATAAATAAAGCCAAAGAGATTTAAATATGTACAGTGATATTGAAAAACATTTTTTATATTCGTTTACACATCACTATTTATCCGTTTATCACCAACACGATCGAATGAGTCGTTTAAATTGTTAAATCTCTTTTCACTGGTCACAAAATTTGTACTTTTAAATATTAGCGATGAAAGTTGTGGCAATAAGAATTAATGTTTTCATTAATGCAAAAGTCCTTAAATTTCTCTTCACAAAATGTAAGATTATTCCTATAAAGCCCCTAATTGTCAATCACTCTAACGTTGTGCTAATTTGTGTTTAATGTTTCTACCTAGGTAACTAGAATTTTATAATTTGCACATAAGCAACTTTGTTTTAATAATTCTATGATGATAATATCGACAGTTTTGTTTGTCACATCGACAGTCATTATTTTGTTACATATCGGAGAGAGTATTTCGATCTCCTCCAACTTCACGTTAAAGCGCGTCGTCTGTCGGAAAAAAATTGACGGTTAATTATCGACGTGACAGTAACCTGACAGATATGTATTTTGGGATTTGCCAAGATATTGGCTATTCTTTTGAAACATTCGAAACGCTTAATGAAACATTCGTGTTCTAGATTCATTTAGAAAATCTATTGGAAGCATGCCTCGCAAATTCTTACATGTACTCGGCCTTAAGATCTAGCAAAAAAGCGTTTAAATGAAGCATAGCGTGTTAAATATCATTGTAAATGAGGTTCATTTTCAGCAACAGCATTTTAAGCATACAGGAAAATACGGATCAGGATCAGGATAAAGCAGAGGACTCAACATTAGTTCGCTCATCCAGGCAACTCCTAAAGATTTCCTTAGAATCTTCATCTTCGCGCTAAGATACAAAGACATTATTATAAATAAATATTAATTAACAAATCGACTAATATTTATGGTTTATAAGCTTAAGGAAAAATTATATAAGCTCGAGGGAAAAAGCAGTAGCAAAGATGGCAAAGCGGTAAACGTTTTATTAGTACAAATAATTGGCAAAGCGATAAACTGAAGCAGATGCTCTTCTTCGATTTCTTCTTCTCTCCTCTCTTGGCCACCGCCGTCCTTGTTGTCGTTGTTGTCAGGATTGTTGTCAGGAAAAGCAATGTATAAAGCATGTATAATCGAAAGCATTAAAGCAGCGTTAGCATAATTAATTTCATGTGAGCAACTCACCGTTCAGCTTGTCGATTGCCCGATCGGCTGTGGACTGATCGGCACAGTCGACGAAGGCGTAGCCGCCACGTTTTACCAGGATCGTGGTGCATGCCAAGCTGTGCTCCTGGAAAAGTTGCCTGAGAGCGCTCTCGTTGCAATCTGACGGCAGATTGCCCACGTAGAGCTTTGACATGGTGGCTGGCTGCTCGCTTCTCGACGCTATGATGCCGGCTTCCACCGAGTACGCGGCTCGGTCACGTGTATTAGGTTCAACGAAAACGACGAATTCGGTGCGCGTGCGCGCGGACTCGCGTACCCGATTCCCCGAGTACTGACCTCGTCGTAGACTCGGGGTCTACGTGGACCCGGCGGGAGTTCAGTGGTTTGAACGCGGACACGACACGATAGGGATCGCGACGATCACAGGACGATGATTGAATGATGTGGAAGGAAAACGGAATATATGGTACCGGCGATAATGGAGCAATCGCGCGGGTTAGATCGGCGGCAGGAGTTGCAGGCGTCCGATCCGATGATATATCCTTATTACTGGGACGAGACGCGGATATAACTGTTGGCTGAATCCCGGACACGAACGTGGATCAGATCGCGGATCGCGTGTGGGTCACGGGCTGCACACGCGAGAGGCAAAATGCACGGGGTGAGAGAGAGCACGGGGTCCTTGGACGACTTCTGCGACGAGATCGGTCCTCGATCGGGCTTGGCACCTTCCTTCTTTTGTTTTCCGCTGCTGGCTTCCTCGCGCCTCAACTGGCCGACTGCGAGTCGCTCGATCCGCGGATAGGCGACGACTGTGTGTGCGGTCTCTTTCTCTTTTTCTCACTCCCTCTCTTTCTCTACTTTTATCCGTCTGTCTCTCTGACAACTCAAACGCGGCGCTGTTGCGCGAATCTGACGCGCTTCCGGTGGCTGTCCGTCAGCAGCTCGATCGCAGAAACCGACGACGATGGAGACCGGCCGGCGTGTCCTCGCAGAAATGGCTCTCCCCGATTGCTCCAAGTTTAAGGGACGCGCGCGTTCACCAAGTCTGTTCTGTCTCTTTCCCTCACGTCGACTTGCGGAGTGTCCAAGGAATTCCCCCACCTCCCTCTCTCCCGTCTCTCATTCTCTCTCGCTCTTCTTGCGACGACGACGTACCTTCCTTCCAAACTCTCCTCTCTTTAGCTAGACCACGAACGCGATGTCCAAGGGGCTCTCTCGTTCGGCATGTTGTGCCCCTCTTTCTGTCTTTTTCCTTCACCCCTTTGCCTCCCAGGGCAGGGGGGAGGGGCAGTTGAGACACGATGCAAACTCGTCTCTCTTCTTCTTTTTTCCTCTGCCATCGTTAGCCCTCTCTCTCTCTCTTCTCTCTCTCTTCTCTCTCTCTCTCTCTCTCCTTCTTTTGTCGAATTCGTGGCTATCCTTGCTCGCGCGTGCACCTCCTGCTTTTTTTCTTCCTCTCTCTCTCTCTTTCTCTCTCTCTTTCTTTTCGTCTCTCTCGTGCGCGAACGCAAACGTGGTGTACTGAGCGGGAAACCAACTCGAAATCCACCAGCGATAGAGCGCGGATTGGCTGTTCGTTAACCACGTGGGTGACCCCACCGATTCCCGCCTCTGCTCACTATTGGCTGCTTTTCGCACGCCGGTTTTCGCAGCCGAGTACGCGCTCCGTCTGCGTGCATGCGTGCCTATCATGCGTGCACGCGAGCGCGAGAGCGTGCATGCGTACTCACTCACTCGTTTCCTCTCGCGGCTTTCCTCTTTCTTTCTCTTTCATTTCCTCTCGCCTCGCGCCAATCGCGCACACACTGCGAATGTGCGCTCGTATGTACAAATATGTTACACATGTGTGTCCTCACTCGTACCTCTACGCTAGATCTGCAGAAATCTACCGGGTGTTTTTGGAAAATCGTTTAGGTCCTTGAAAGATTTTTACAAAAATCTTTGACACACAAAATCGTTGCTTGGAAAACTTGTGAGAAATGGTGCGTAGATACTTTTAATAAATTTTTTTAAATATCGAAAGTTTAAAACATATATTTCGTTAAGCATTTCAAAGAGACAGCCAAAATATTTTAATAAGTCTCAAAGATTTTTTTATATGAAAATTTTCACCAGCATATCGTCTTCAGCATATTAACAATTACGAACAAACTATAATTGCGATAAAAATTAATTATTTAGTATCCATTAATTTTATTGACAAATTAGCGAAAAGTGAGAACGCAACATATTTAATTTCAATTAAGGAATAATGTATTTTTGTGATTCTTATTGTTTGTTCTAATTCATATTTGTAGATATCATATTTGTATCATATTTCTAATAAATACAAGTTTATCCTAATTTTTAACTTTATGAGAATTCTGAATGAAATAGTTGTCTTTCCCATAAATTTTCATTCATTATTTCAATATCATATAAGTTAATTTGAATACACACATAAATGTTACAATATCGCGAAAATTTCTTAATTATTGTGAACAAAGTTAATGTTTCATATAAGAAATCTTTTGTCTAAATTTCTTCAGGATGCTTTTCAATTGAGAAGTAGTGCACATGATATGCATGATACTTTACAGCGTGTGTAAAGATTTCGCTGGAGGAAATGCGGTAGATAATAATATTCAAGACCGTGCGAGCGCGCTACAATGTAGGCCGAATTACAATATGAAACGCTGTATGTCGGTGTTCCATTAAAATTAGGCTGCTGAGGAGAGCATGCTAATTATTCCGCGGGCTCCACAAAAGTTTCTTCGCCCTGTTTCTCTCGCCCGACGATCCTGCCGTCCTTGCGCACCATCTCTCTCTCTCTCTCTCTCTCTCTCTCTCTCCTCCCTCTTTCTCTTTTTCTTTCTTTCTTTCTTTCTTTCTCTTTCCTCCTTTGCCTGCGCAGGGATAGACAAATCCCACTCTTAGAGTGTGTGCCTCTTACAAAAGGGGTGGAGTGAGACAGCTGGCCGTGTGCCCAGGGTCAGGGTACTATGTTCGAAGCCATGGAAGAGAATGAAAAAAAGGAAGAAACCGCGCCCATGTTGTTTCTATTCACCTGCCTGTACTCGAACGCCAAGCAAAGATGTCGTTAATAAATTACGATTAATTAGCGAGAAGCGAGAACGCGAGCCGCCAGCGACCGCGGTTTAATTACTGTGACGTCAACGACATCGTCCGCATTACAATTCACAAACGTCATAATGTCGTGTTATCCGAGAAATGCGGGAAGCTAGAGAAAGAAATATTAATGAACTTTTTTTTTTCGTGAAAAATTTCTTCAACTCCAACGCCAGCAGACTGATATTACATCATTATATATGGCACATGTTCTGTCAGCGTTTTTCCCTCACTTTTATTCTTGTTTTCAGATTATATTCTAGTTTTTTAAATATTCTACCTTTTCTTTCTTGTACATTATTATATTATCACTCGCAAAAATGTATATGAGTGTTCATGAAGTATAAATGTTTGTGAATGTGTCCGTTTGTGAGTGTGTTGAACTCCGATCTTTTGCTAAGATCTTATTGTGCAATCATCCTTGCATTTATCATTGAATTATCTCTGTTTAGTATTTGGATATTATAAAATAATTATTATTGATGAAATTTATGAGAAAAAAAATTTTAGTTTCTAAAACACTTATGAGAAATAAAAAATTTTAGTTTCTAATTTTCCTAATTTTTGTCTTTATGCTTCTCCGAATTCATAACACAATTTCATTTGACCTATATAGTTACCTATAGAAGTGGCTTGAAGAATTTGATCAAGTAAGTAAACATGAGTAAAAAGCAAACAATTACATTTATAGCATGTCTTATAAATTAATATCAATTAAAGGCTTTAGTTCAATTCTTATTGTACGTATTTACGGTAGTAAACATATTTGTCTATAAAAAAATAAATAATTAACGTACTACATTATAAGATTGCACATAGAACAGTCATACTGTCATTTGTATTTTTTTTAGATGATATGAAACTTAAAACTTTTTGAAGAATGTTTGTTTAATATAATATAAATTGTATAAATATAAATTATACAAATTTTTGTATGTAAGAAAATTAAGAAATGATCGTTAAAATAAATGGCGCAGAGGAAGAGTCATCTTGAAGTAGAAATAACATATTGAAAAAAATGGTATCAAAATTTAATTACCAGACGGGACAATGCATTCGTGTACGAGAGAATTGACAAAACAAATATTGTTTTCTTTTAAATAATTTTTCAAAACAAGATACTCGTTTCTCTGTTTACTCGTCGAGTTGTTTTCGTATTTCAACTTTCGAAGGTCGTAGTATCTCCTCTGTCCTCTGTCTTCACTGTATCGATCGAATGAAAGGGAAAATTCAACGGAAAATGAATTGAAAACAGGCATCGCGGTCTCGTGGATTGTGCAGCTGCGCCATGTGGCAAATGTTTCCAGTCGGGTCTGCTAAACAGTGCAATCTGCCCCCACGATGGGCTGGCTGCTCTCGGCAAAATGCATCCAGGGAGGAAATTTGGAAAAAAGAGAAAATTTTCGGAAAACTGTTTTCCGATAGCCATCCAAAAAGCAGTAATTATGGCAATTTCTATCTGTACACTGATTTTTAAAGACGGCTCATTGATTCATGTTTTCTATTAACTTCTAATGTAAATATTATACATATGCGGACTCTATCAAATTCTTGCATTATTTTAAAAAATCACAAATAATATAATTTTAAACACTGAATTTTAATTATTTTATTATTATTGTGCAACTCATTTATGTAAAAGTCATTCGTATATAATCTTGCTACATTCAATTTTTTGAATAAAAATACTTTAATAAACGATTTATTAAGACCGTATATGTGTACATAACAAATAAGAGTTTAAAGCCTATAACAATCGAAGCTGGATGCTTGAATAATTTCCATAATGATGTGTGAATTGATGAGTGAATTTATATATCAACTATTTATATATCAAATATGTCATTTGAACTGCGCACGAATTGGTTTTTCATACTTACAAACGCAATTTACTGTAGTAATACACACAAATCTAATTGACAAGCAATTTAATAATTTGATGCTCAATTAGGCATCCTATGAGAAAGATGTTAATGTGGTGAACCTTTACTTGTGACAATACTTTACTTATAACAATATCATATACACAATCATCTTTATTAAGTATTGCTTAAGGATTATATATTATATATATATATATATATATATATATATATATTA
>NW_012130139.1:1019016-1021755 GCF_000143395.1 Atta cephalotes
TAGTATATATATATATATATATATATATATATATATATATATATAGTTTTGCAAAAAAATATGATAAGATTGTTATTGATTATTAATCTTTCACAAGAGAATTCAAATCGTTCAACTTTAATGTACCGATCGGTAAAACATCTTTTTAAATGGGCTAACCTATTAAATATCTTATATTATTTCATAATTATAATATTTAATAATTCTCAAATTCACCTTTAATCATAATAGCTATTAAATAATTATGTTATGTTTGAGTAAAAACGTATATTTTGTATTGAGATGCATAAATAATAGATTAAATAATTATTGATTCTTATAGCATTGTAATATTAAAAATTTGTAACTAAAATAAATAATTCCAATTTTTTGAAATACAGTTTTTTTTTATTTTTAAACTTTCAAATAAATTATCAGAGTGCTGTAGCAATCGGTAAGACAGAGTTTAGGAGATTTCTGACTTGCCAGCGAAGCAGCTGCCGTTTCTATAGCAGTTTCGAATGAACGCAATTTTGTCTCGCATCTGTCGCTAGAAGCTTTTTTAGCACAAGTTCGCATTCGCATTGTCGCGCTAATAATGCTTTTCGTTCCGGCTGCAGTGAAGAAAGAAGTCAATCCATTAGACTTTTATTTCATATATTGAGATCATTTCTTAACTTTCGCTTGATCGCAAGACATTAAATATTGAAAGAAATCAATCTAAGCTTATTCACACTTGGGAACGGATTTCAATTATCTGATGCGACCTATTTTGTAAAATATTTATGACAATTGATAAAGAGGAATATTTTTTATTTTGCAATCTACAGCGATAAATACATAAATAAATCTGTGAGTTAAAATTTTATTGATAAATTTGTTATTTTTTAAAGCATAAATCTCTCTAGAGAATAAATCTCTGGATTACTTGTAATTATATCAAAAGAACTGAATGCTTCAAAATTACTACGATAAATGAATAATTTTTTTATATTTTGTAGATTTTATCTTATATTCATGCACAAATTATTCAAATACATTTTTATTCGAATACAATATTCATTTATAAATAATGGATATATTTTTATTTAAACAATTGTTTTTTCTTCATGATCAAGATTTTATTTTTCTTATTTCTTTTTTTAAATTTATCTATCAATTGAAAACAAATCTCATTTCTTATTGATTGTTGAAAAATTATGCATTTTTTATATTTTGAAATTGTTTTAAGAGCAAGCATTTAAAAATGTATCAATGTTCAACAGAGACAGGAGTCACAATGCTACCGATGATGAACCTTAATCATTTCGAGGACAATTTGTTGTGGCGTGCAGCGCGACCACAAATGTTTTAAGGGACTAATTTCTTTACGTCACCTCGAAACTTGGTTTTACCGCAAAATGATCGGTACGCGAGCATTTCTAGGACTTTTAAATATAGAATGACTTAAGCACATCCTCACGCAGATTCAACGACGGGGACAATTTGGAACAGCCTGTACCAACAGACTAATGAACAGTTGGCTTCTATTGGTGGTAGGTTCCTGTGCTTAGGCTATGTTAGTAGCGCAGCTGGCATTGCCTCGGTTTCCTTCTTTCTCTCTCTCTCCTACACCCCTTTTTCCTAAACGACCATCGTGTCCCTGCCTATTTCTCTAGCGGATCTAGCCCTAGCAAAATATGCCATAGCACGTATGTCGATGCGTTTCCCTCTTTTCGTACGCATCAGGAACCGTACATTATTTATGGAAGTCGCTCTACCTTGAGTTTTGTCATTTTACAAATATCACGTTAAAATAAACCTATCAATTTTTGCAAAACTCACTTATATTTAATTTTTTGAAACTTTTATAACCATTGCGATTTCATATCTGAATATCATAAGTATAATTATAGTACCTTGTTTATGTTTGATTGAGAGAAATATTCACAGATTAAATTGTAACTTACACATTAAAGATATTCAAATATCAATATAATTTGTACGTACATAAGAAAACAATTACTTATAGTAAGACTATTAACTTAACGAAGAAGTTGTCAAAATAACATTATTGATTTCCGAATTTTAAAGAATAAATTATACAAAATAAAAATGTTCATGTTTTACTTATCACATTTAAACATAATGTATTTTTATTTTTATTATGCATAAATATATCTTTACTTTTATTATGCTCTCTATGACTTTAAAATTTTTAAATATTCCTTTCGAACAACAAAAATGAGTAATGAGTATAATTGAATAGAAAATTTTTTAAATGTATTTATTTTTCTTGAAATGGAGAAGATCGTATAGCATTTATGTAATCGATTTCAACTTTTAAATGGATTTTGTAGCGATGAGATGACAAAGTTATAAGTTTTTCTTTAAAAAAAGACAGAATTTACTTGATACTTCTTATTCTAGTGGCGTTTAATTTTCTCACAATGAAGATTATTAACACGCAACCGTCGATTCGATGTTTCATGTATGCCAAAGTAATAGATACATGACCGACAATCTATGTATTTATATATACATATATTGCGCTATCGCGTTCTAGCCAGGCAGCTGCGGCCGTTACGAATGCCGTGGTAACGAGCGCATCCAAAGGATCGGGGAATCCATTATGCCGCCGTGAAATCGGAAGAAAAAAGTTGGCGGTGCACAAAAGAAGCGGATCTCACGGATGGATCCCGCGATGACAATATTCAGAGAGGCTGCCGGGAGTTCCCTTTTTGAAGGACCTAATTCTATCTCCTTCTCTCTCTCTCTCTC
>NW_012130139.1:1021775-1030116 GCF_000143395.1 Atta cephalotes
ATCTCCTTCTCTCTCTCTCTCTCTCTCTCTCTCTCTCTCTCTCCTCTCTTCTTTCTCACTTCTATTCTCTATTTTTCTTTTTCTCTCTCGCTTGCGCTTTTATGCCTCGCTTCTCTATCCTTTTTTTTACTTCGCCCTTTTTCTACGAGCGAAGGTACCGCCACCTTGTCTTCAACTACTGTAAAGGCACTCATCCGAGGATGAGGAAGAATTCGCGAAAACACGAATTACTTTCCAACTTTTATTAGAGTTTTATTAGAGTTTGGCGGTCGTTGCACTTCGCAAAGAAGTTTCTTTCTTGATTTTTTTCAATGAATTCTTTTTATTGCTGCGTTATATAATGTTTTTAGCAAATAGCATTTGACATACACAAATATTATATCCAAAGTTAAATGTCTAATCCGAAAAAAAATGTTTTAAGCGATTTATAAAAATATAAATACTACTATTTTCAATTAGTTCTTGACTATATTTGTAATTATTATATCTTTTTTATAATTATAATAAAATATTTTAATAAAGTATTTTATATTCAATCAATCATTAGTAATCAATAAAATAAAATAATTTACGTACGTAAATATAAGTATAATATTTATTAATATTTTTAAATGTATTTTTATTGCTATGGATAGTCATAATTAATATTTTTTATTAGTATTGTTTATATTTAAATTTGTTATATTGTTTATATTTAAATTCGAATATTATTTCACCCTTCAGAAACAGCGATATCTGAATAGCGATATGTTTCTTTATCTCACTTTGAAGAGGCACCTTTATTAACAAAAATTTTAAATCCTTGTCCTAAGTTTTATACTCATACGCACGAAAGGGATATATTAATTCAACGACAACGTTTTTGCGACAACGCTTTTGCTTCTATCTTTCGACAGTTAATCTTTCCTTGCGTGCGACTTGCGTTACTAATGCCTCTTAATTCGAACTTTTATTGCATCCATTTGAATTCTCTTTGGGCTCAACCGTTGCATCTTATAGCCGTTGCTCCTAGCCACCGTTCCTAAATGTCCTATACCAGATGGAGAATGGCTAGACTTTTGTAATCTATTCTGTGGTCGCGCCGTGTTAAAAGGACATAATCACATGATGAAGGCAATTTGCGATTCCGATAGTTAACGTTTCTTGATTTTGCGTGCGAGCAAAGGATTGAATTCACATTTTAAACATAAACAAATACGCTATTCAACGTCTATATCCGTGTTCGTAAATGTAGGCTATTAAAAGAACGGATAAATCTTTTATTGAAAATTTTATGAGATATATTAAATTACTATTATTTAATAATGATCTGACTCTCTAAAATCTCTGTTAATTTTTCGCGAATTTTTTCTTCTTTCTTTCTTGCTTTCTTTATTTCTTGAAGATTTAATGTACTATATATAAGATAAAAATGGAGGTATATCTTGAATTATATAATTTTATTGATTATAGAGTTTTAAATTTCAATTGCTTTTGATAATTTTTCTTGTATAATTCTTGTATATTATCAAGACTTGTATAATATGGAAGAGCGTATATTTTTCTTAATCATATGTTAGAACTTAGAATAAATGTGTCATGTGTAATTGATACAATAATCGATAAAAAAGCAAATTTAAAATGTGCCGTGATTATGGAGACATATTCGGCAATTTTCTGTGTAAATATGTACATGTACATGCGCTTCTATGCATATGGTAAGCAAAGGGGCAGATTGGGGCGCCAGTTATGGATACAGCGTAAGAATGGCGGTCTAAAATTCGCGATCGCAAACTACTATACTATAAATTCTTGCTAAAATCTTGTTGTATTATCAAATAATCAAAGCCACAAAGTTAAAAAGATGCAAACTGAAAATTTAAAAATTATTGAAAAATAATTAATTAAAAAATAATTAAATATTTTCAACGGATTTATTATTTAGTTGTATTTATTTACGTTTTAAAGGTATAAAATCGGTCGAAAAAGACCAATTTAGAGAGAAAAAAGAGATAAGACAATAAATGTGGGAAGTGCAATAATAAAAAACATACAAAAATTGTGGCAAAATATTTAAACGATTCATATAAATTGTTGTGTGTGATTTTTTTATCAATAAAGTTATAACTTTATTGATAAAAACTTCTTATCCAATAAAAATTGCTTGCAAAAACAATTCTATTTAGATACTATTCAGCTACAAAAGTCAACAAAAAAACTTTCATATAATAAAAATTAACATGTTGTAGCTTATTTCGAGCTATAATTAAATTAACTTTAAACTAATACAATCAACAAACGTTTTGGCTTACAAAGCCTTCTTCAATGTTATAACGCAGATATGCAATCTTAAATTAACGAACAGGAAAAAATAATACAATACAATACAATGAAACGATACAATGAAAATTTAAAAACCATCAATGGTGAAGTGTCAAAATATAAAAAGATATAAAAAATTTTTCGAACATCAATTTTTTTTGGATGGTTTTTAGATTTTCATTGTATCCTTTCATTGTATTGTATTGTATTATTTTTTATTCATTAATTTAAGATTACATCTCTGCGTTGTAATATTGAAGAAAGCTTTGTAAGCCGAAACGTTTGTTGATTGTATTAGTTTAAAATCAATTTAATTACAGCTCGACAAATAAGCCACGACATTGTGTTAATAAGAAAATATACGAGCATTTTTTATTCTATTTCATATAATAAATTTTAAAAGTTCACCTTGGTTTTTTGGATGTATATTTATTAATACACTGAAAAAAGCTTAAATAAATATTTGTTTTAATACTGCCAACTAAACATTTACTTACAATAAGTAAATATTTAACTCAATAAAAAGAAGTGATTATTAAATCAAATTGTTTTTTGTACTAAATAAATATATTTTTATATTTTTATATTTATAAATACTTAGTTGGTACTATTTAAATAAATATTTATTGAAATTTTTTTTTCAGTGAAAATTATTTTATAGTATATTTTTATAACATATTGTAAATAAAATTATCGTTGCATTAAAAACAGAACGTTTTATTATGTATGATTTTTCAAAATAATATAATTATTTTTCATATGGACATAAATTATACGCTGTATCATAAAAAAATCAATAATAAATTTGTTTTTTGCTATTCTTTCTTACTATGAATTTTATGTTAATTTTGGAAGTAAAATATAGCTAAGACAAAATTTAAAAAATAATTAAGGTATGGGTATTTCTATATAATAAATATAGTATCTTTTCAGAAATGTGTATTGAATATATTTTTTATAATCAATGAAAAAGAAAGAATATTTAAAAAATTGAATTTAAAAATGTTTGTTATTTTGTTTTTGTGTACATTTGTTGTTGTTCTCTTGTGATCTTTAATCATTTTTTTTGTTTTCCAATTTCTTTATAATTTTATAATTCTAATTTTATTTATTTTCGGCTCTATTTTATACATTGTTTATTTATTACGGTTAAAGAAAATTCAGTTAGTCGAAATGTTCTATACGTTTTAAAATAAAATTTAATTTAATTTAATTTTTATATAATATCTTTTGATTGTTCATCTTGGTCTTCTTTTTTTCCTTTAATATCTATAAATCCTATTACTTCACAAAAATGACCCTATACATATATCTACTTATAGTTTGTGTACATTATATGTATATTTCTCATTTATTATAAAGAGAGAAATAATATATAAGAGAAGTAAAAAAAAGAGTATAATGTCGTAATCTATATTTTTCTAGTATTATTGTGTGAGTAAAAATCTGATAAAAAATATTATTTAGTCCCTCATAATTCACAATGTAAATTATAACTGATTTTGATCGAGATTAATGACACCAATGCATAAAATGCACCTAATACCGGGCGATGCAACATGATGCGCATATGCATCGAATTATTATTGTAGCGCGACGTCGGATTGGTGAAAGCTATACAGTGAGGACACGGACATAATCTTCTAGCTCCCCGGAAGTCGTTCGTCGGTGTGTTGCAAAAAGAGGGAGTGAGTAAGGGAGGCGCCCTCGCGGTCCCCTCTTTTGTCCTCGAATCGACGGCGTGCATCGGTAAATTGCATGTCGCATGCAACTCGTCGTTGTCGGGATTGCGAGGGGAGCCAACAAGCGCCGTGCAACGATAGCGATGGTGGTGCTTTCATGGTCATTGGAGGGGCTGCATCGGGAGAGGGAGATAATGCGGATAGTGGGGATAGAAGGGGGATAATGCACTTTATAGCAGTGTCGAGTCACGTATAGGTTGATGTTGGCTATAGAATCGTCCCTATCATATTATCTACGTAGAGATAAATAACAAAGGGATTCAGTTATTTTTGTTTTATATACTGTCTTATTATGCCTTTTATTGCTTCATTATTGTGCGAAAGTTGCTGTCTCGCTTTCTAAGAAATGAGAGCTAATGTATTCGAGGACACTATCGATTGCCCATAGAACATTTACAACTCTATTCCTTTACGTGCTATTGATGTAGATTGTAGACGGATGGAAAATAATAATTCCACTTTATCCACAATTCGAGTATAAAATCGCGTATATATTTAAATAATTAAATTTGTTCATATGCGTGATGTAATTATATTTTCATTCTTTTTTCACATTTTAGATATCAATTCTCTCAAATGTAATTAAAATCAACATGTAATTTCTTTCATATTAATTAAATTGTAATAATCTCTTTCTTTAAAAATATGCAACATAATAAATTCATTTAACTAAATTAAATCAAATTTTTATGAATACTTCTTAATAAATACTTCGTGTAAATGTAAAACGTTTCTCATTTACAAAAATTTAATTAATTTATACATATGAATGATATAATAATTATGTTATGTAGTCGTTTCGAATTGATCGTCATGCAATGTTCCGAGAAGACATTCTGAATGCATCGCTCATTCGCTGTCTCCATCCATTGGCGGATGCACTCGTAGTGGGAAAGAGGGGAGGGCAATGCACTGCATGTATTCTGCACACGCATTCTGTGCACCGTGTGCGGTGTATGTACATGTTTCATACCGTATTGGTGAGATACTGCCTCGTGGTGGAGCGATGCCGCCTCGCCAAGGGATAATGCAATTTACGCTACGATGCATTCAGAGTGCAATTTGTACGTTCCATAAATGCGTGTATATCCTTTCGGAGTTGACGTAAAAATTTGTAAAACAGTTACTATACAATAGTAAGACTCATTTAATTTATGATATCTATATCTTATATGACATCTTTATTATAATATAAACTAATTAATTTCAAGGAACCAAAATAACATAACTTATATAAAAAAGAATGCATAAAGTATATATTTTACTATTTTAATAAGAATAATTCAAGTTTGTACATGTAATATAAAGAAAATTTAATTGTTTAACATTTCTGATAAATCTCTTTATTAGAAATATCAAAAAAATTTAATTTGCTTTATGCCACATCTCTGCATACATTTGAATTATTTTAATTAAAATAAAAACTTCTTTTATAATAATTAAGCAAGTTCTTTTATAATAATTAATATACAATAAATTTACCATTAATTCTAGAAGATTACGAGAAGATTACGATTTCATTATATGTTTTTCTTTATGTTAGGTATTGCATTAATGAATATAAATGAATATAAATAACAAATAGAAAACAGAATATTAGATATTATTAGAAGATAATTCTTGTAATTCTGTTTTATTTTTCTTATTTTATTTGATCCTAACATATTATTTGTAAAAGCGATTTTTTTTATTAATAAATGGAAGCGACAATACCAACGTAAACAAATAAAAATGTATCTCTCTTGAAATTATCATCCTAGAAAATATTTGCCCGAAAATAAGAAAAAGCAAACGGCGTATCTATTGTATATAGAAAAACTCGGATGTAGTCAACAGTCGCGAGACTCGATAGTCTTCTAAGCCAACTCTCCCTTCTCTATCCACGTGCTGGAAATCGCCGAGGGAAAGTTGTTCTGGGTATGCGACCTTCTCTCCACCCTTCCTTCGCTTCGATCACGGTAGATGTTTCAAGGGTGGTGGCGACCGTGAAAGTCTCAGGGAGTGAGTATAGCGTGATCGCCGAAGGAGGGTAGCAGGAGATAGCAGGGGACGGAAAATAGTAGAATCGAGTGAAATAGATGAAGAACAAGGATAATAAAGGAGATATCGAGGGAGAAAGAGAAAAGCGCTGAATCATAATAAGCGAAAGTACCGAAATATTGATGAAAAGTTGGACAATACAGCACGATTAATTGGAAGAACAGTTAAGAGAAACTAGGTGAAGTGAAGAAATGTAAAAGCAAATAATGAGAACAAAATTTAATAATAAGAAAGAAATTAAAAAGAAAAAAATTTAAAAAGTATACTCGCGAAACACATTTATTAGATAGGCAAAAATAAATCTCGAAGTAATGAAATATTATTTAAAAAGTCTTAAAGCTAATAAATTTGTAAGAAGTCATATATTGGGTTGTCCGGAAAATTTGTGCCGACTAACCTATATAATTTAATAAATGTATACTAAAATTTAAATTTTCTGCGTTTCAATTTTCCTTCAACATCGGCACGAACTTTCCGGACAACCTAATACGTTATAAGAAAACACTTGATTTGAATTTCTTGATAATATAATGAGAAAAAAAAGGAAAAGTATTTTTCAATAAATATTTTTCAATTTTCAATAGTATTTTTCAATTTTCTGTAAAATAGATAATAAATTAAAAATTTCACTCTAATAAAATGTTGTGATAAAATAATGTGAATAGTAAAAAGTATATATCTGTGTAGAAAGAATTATTATCTTTATTTCTAATCGGGGTTATAAAAATCTAATCATGAAAAATAAAAAAAGGAGAAGTGAAACTAACTGAAATAAAAACATGAAATCTAAAACAATTGAAAATAGATTGAGATATTCCTTAAGAAAATGGATAAAGATAAACATGAGTTAAATTGGACAGAAATCAAAATGTTAGCAAAATCAAGAAGAATGGAAAGAGAAAGATAAGTATGGAAAAGGAAAGGGCGTTATTCACGGGGAAGGTTTAGATAGAGATAAATAGATGAAGCGAGAGGGCCGATGGAAACAAGAGGGGGTTGCTGGACGAGAGGCATAGGCTCTTTTCGGTGTGCAGGGTGAGTCACCCCGCATTAACCATCGGCTACGCCCATTTGGAAGATGGCTGCCTATCCATCGACCAATTAGAACTTGCGAGATAGCTCGTGCCGAAAAAGCGCGGGCTAACGCACCCTCCATCTGACCATCCCGCGAGGAACGTCACCGAGGAGAGTGGTTTTATTTATTTCTCCTTTTTTCCTAAACTTTAACCCCTCTGTCTCTCCTACCTTCTCACTTGTCTATCTTTTTCTCTCGGCTTCTGCTCTGCCACAACGTTCAAATCGTGAAAAAATTCTTTCCCGCTGCCAGATACATCCCACCCTTGCGTGTCCCTTCTCTCTTCGGTTCTCCTTTTTCCTTCCATCAGCTCCTCACATTTTTTCCCCATCACGAAAACTCGATGTGAAAACGTAGGCTTCGTTTCCGGTAGTATAATAATCAGGACGTAATAATAAATGCAAAAGTAAGTTTGCATAAATGCATAAGTGAGATTTAAAAGTTTTTGGCCTAACTCCGACTTGCTGGAGGACAGTTAAAATTAAGAAAAAATAATTTTATACATTAAAATCCAATATTTATGTACGTAATCCAATATTTATCTACATAATATTCTTAATATGATAATAATTAGGTAGAATGTTAACTTTTTGCGATAATAAATCAAGTAAAAAGTACTATATTATTTATATAATGCGGTAAAATTGAAAAAGCATTATTGTTTTTTATATACAGAGCAATGCAATAACTTTTTATAATTGTAAATTAACACAAAGTGAGAGAAATAAATTTTTCACTGCAAGACTTAAACATCATAGAAATAACATTTATGAATTAAAATGAGATAAAGAAAAATTTTTATACATAATGCAAATATCGCTTTCTAAATTGTTGCTTTCTAAAGCCAGATCACAAATTTTTATAATCTTTATAATAGTTACAACAGATTTTGTGAACGCAAAAAGTTTTCCAAGTGTTATAATTTTAGTGTAATAAAGAACTTGAATTCTAAATGTTACATTAAAAATTCCATACAACCTAATAACATTTTTTAAATATAAATTTTTTTACTTATTTTACTGGTACAGATATTTTAAAATATATTTTGAATTAATTGAGAGAAATAAATCTATTTTTGGTCAAAGTAGATTTTAATACTTAAATATTTCAGACTGAATTTATATATATATATATATATATATATATATATATATATATATATATATACTAATATATATATATT
>NW_012130139.1:1030136-1033248 GCF_000143395.1 Atta cephalotes
TTATATATATATATATATATATATATATATATATATATATATATATATCTAAATATATATATATTTTGCAATCCACGCGCCAAAATCTTTTTCGAATTGTAATTACATATTTCGATATTTTTTACGATTTACGAAGAAATTTAAGAATAAAAAAAAGAAAGTTCTTTTTAATATATAAATTCTATTGAAATGTACAATTGTCACGTTTACAATTATACCTATCAGTTTCTCAATAACAATATAAAAATATTTAATAATTAAGTGTTAAGATTACTTGCTGTTAATGGATAAACATTTGGCTTGCCAAAAACTTCGCAGCATTTTAAAATAATTTTAGAAAAGCTGTTCTTATGATAGAGAAATTTTTATTATTTTTTTATCTTTATTCCACTTTCTGTCAAACTATCTTGCATAAAAAGAATTATTATATTTCGAGTAATAAACTGATATCTCACATGTAATTTCACAAATATTTAGAAAAAAAATTTGTGTAGATCGGTTGTCTAAAGATCTACTTTAGAGCTAATCCTACGCCTATGAATTCCTAGAAGCCGACATGCCTGGGATTGGTCGAGCGTGTGTACGTGTGTACACATGTGTGCGTGTATGAATGCGTATTTGAGCCTTTAAGTTAACAGCACTTTAGAATAGTGTTGTAGATACGTGCCGTTTTCCTTTCGTTTTCAGACCTAAGTTTCCAAGACCTCCGCTTTCTCAAACAATAGATGGAATTTTCTAATAATTTTCTAGCCTCTAATTTAAATCTTTTTTCGACAAAAAAGATTTAACGCCCTTCGTTTGAGCGATGATTTGTCAATAGAATATAACAAAACTTCAGTAATACAATATATGATATGCAAAAAAAAAATATAATCCAGGTTCTCAAGAAAAAATACCATTTAACAGCATGAGATAATATAAAATTTATCTAGAAAAAATGACTAACAATTTAGTATAGAATAGTTTGTTAAAGTAGTTGAGATAGTGAAATTATATTATAAAATAAAATTCATATGCCTTAAAAATAGAAAAATTAAGAAAAAATTATTTGTTTGATCGTTTGTAAAATATAAAATGATACGTTAATATTATAAGAAACTAGAAAACATATATACAAAGTTCTTTCATTTATTAAATAAATTTAATTTCATAGAGAAAATGTCTGTTAATCTCATTGTATGTAGTGTTTCTTGTAGGGATATATAATAAATTTACTATAATCTTATGAGAATGGAGAATATGTAAATGTACATGTATAAGACAGTTATTTTTGATTCCTCAACGGTTCACAGTAAGTTAGTTTCTAACCCGGAAGTACTCTACGAGGAACTTTCTTGCGAAGGTATTGGTGAGGGGGATGAATGGGCGTGTCAGGTACAGCTGAATGGCTAACAAGATCTTCTCTAGTTTCACAGGCACTTGCACGTGTGTTACGCCAGCCGTGTTCCTATCTACGTGTACGCGATTTATTATCGTGTGCTGGATATGCTCTAAACACACGCGTATAATAACAAGATCATATCTAGGTCATGCGAGATTCTGCGATGGGAATTAAGTATGGATGAATAATATCACCAAAACTAACTGTAGAAAAGAATAGCTAAAATATGTCAGTAAAACGAATTAAAAATTATAGTATTATATATTAAGGAGGAAAAAAAGTGTGAGAGAGAGAGAGAGAGAGAAAACAAAAGAATTTCAGAAAAAGAAATCATCAACTTTTAATACTCGAATTCACTTAGATTTTATTGACAAAATATCATTGACAAAACCTAATTGCTATTTAATAGTTTTCGAACATATTTGATTGTCATATCCCTGCTAGATATGACTAATATCCTTATGAGTCATGAATTAAAAGTCCCATAGCAGAAAAGTCATAATAGTTCTCACGATTATAAGCCGCCATCTTGTTCGTGTGGGAGAATCATGAAAAATCGGGGACGCGCATTCATATAACCATTATAACCAAACGAATTTTCCCATCGACGATACGGAAGTTGAGCTCCCTTGGGGCGGCGACCTAAATCCGAAAAGGGGTAACGACCCCGAAGAGCGGGGAATCTTTCCTGCACATCGCGGATCCGTTTGTTCGTCATTCGTTCCCTTCTCCTTTTTTATGATTCGATTGTAAATGGCATGGCCTCTCTTTGAATTTCGACTGTATGTGCTCACCGCACGCACGATTAGTGAAAACCGGGCCGATGTCCTTCCTGAACTCGGGATACAAGCCGTTTCAGAAAACGAAGCACGTGAAACCTATTGCCATACTTTTACCTATCTCACACATGTAGAAGCGTGGCGCCAACATTTAGATCATTGACTAAAATTTTGTAAATTTAGCATTATTAATCTTTCGTAAGCACATTTTAGTTTTTCTTATCCAGACGAAATTTCACTCTCACATTTCTTGGCACGAATTTCAATTTTTGTTAAATAAAGATTTTAGATGTTTGAGTTAAATAACTATTTGGCAATATAGCAAAAATGTTGAAAATTAATCCTAAATTTTTCTAGATTTTTTGAAAGCTCAGAATATAATTTAAAAAATTGAACTAGATAAAAAATCCAAAGTGCCTATGGAGTAAGTAAAAATATGCTTACGAAAAGTTAATGTAATTAACTTAAAATTAGAAAAATAAAATTTTATAAAATACTAAACCAAGAAAAGAAGCATGTATTCCTATTTCTATATTTTATTTTATTTTAAATATGTATATATATTTATGTAAGGATTAATTATGATATTACTTTTATTAAATTATTACATTAAATTATTTTATTGCCTGATGACATACACTTTTACTTAACAAAAAATATATATATATATATATATATATATATTTATAACTACATTTACAAGAAAAGCTTTTTTCTCGCGTTTTTGTAACTTATTTCGATAAGGATGTTTGTAATTACGTTCACGTGCCTCGTGGAAAACTCATGAGACATATTAGAGTTTTTCGGGGAGTTGATATCTTTCCCCTTGCTAGCTGCTCAATATCGACCCCGTTTATATTTTCCCGACCCAATGCAAGGGATCGATGTTGCCCTTCTCTGCTGCTTCCGGAAATTGTGGCTTATGTCTTTCGAAAGCTATAACAATATTTTA
>NW_012130139.1:1033608-1036757 GCF_000143395.1 Atta cephalotes
TTCGAAAGCTATAACAATATTTTATTTTTTGTATAGTTCGTCCTTATTTAATATTTAATATTTAATATTTAATAAATCTTATAATAAATAGAATTAGAATAAAAAGACATTTCATTTATAATGATATTTGAATTTGTTTTCCGAGAAATACTTTATGTGTTTATATGTTTGAAAACGTAGAATTATATGAGAGAGAGAGAGAGAGAGAGAGAGAAGCCATTTTCATTTAGCAATTATATAATATCAAATGTGTCAATCATTCTTAATAAGCTCACTCAATAATTGAGCTGATCGAGAGAAATTCCTGGCAAGTTTCTTCGAAAGGGGATCAGGAGGGTCTTCCGCAGTTTTATCGGTTGCCAGTGGCAACGCCTTGAGCAACCTTTGCCGCTCAGAGAATCGCGTGTTTTTCCGTGCTAGAGAAACGCTATAGAAGAAAGGAAAAAGGGGGTTCTCACACAGATGAGGAGGGGATGAACCCTCTAAGGATGATGGAGTCGACATTTTCTCTCTCCTTCGCTTAAAGTCGAAAGAAAATTACGGGAGAAATCGAATGTTCACTCGTAAACTATTCGGATATATCTCGTAAGGTACATATTGTTCCCTTCAATTTCAAAAGTGATACAATTAAAAAATGTGATTTTCGAGTTACTATCAATCATTAAAAAGTAACCTAACTTAACTTCAGAGTCCAAATAGTCATCTCGTTCTAAAATCTTCTAAATAATATATCTTCTGTATGATATATTGGGTATGATATATTGGGTCATGATATATTGGGTTGTCCGGAAAGTTCGTGCCGATGTTGAAGGAAAATTGAAACGCAGAAAATTAAAATTTTAGTATACATTTATTAAATTATATAAGTTAGTCGATACGAACTTTCCGGACAATCCAATATATTTTCAGTTGTGCCGTTTTTATAAATAAAAAGTAATCTTCTAACGAAGAACATTTAGAGTTAAAAGTAGTTTTGGTAATCGAATTTGATGAAAAAATTGTTTTATTTTTAATTTTGTCATTTTAACTTTCGACATTAATTGTTATTTTTAAAAATTATTTTATTTTTAATTTAGTCATTTTAATCGATTAAAGTAAATATAAATTGTTAATGATATTTCGAGTGATTATGTGACTTTTAAATTATTCTGGATTTATTACAATTTTGTAGATTGCAGAATATTAAAATTGTCATAACTCAAAAAGGATAATTTTTTTGAGAATTGTGAAATGAGAAGAAATAAAAATTATATATTTGATCATACATATTTCTAAAAGTATATTTTTTGCTGCTATTATTTAATTTGTTAATAATTTTCTATTAAGTTGAAAAATAATTTTCCTCCGATTCTAAAAAACATACAGAATAAGTATCGTACTGTATTACAATAATTTAATAAATATTGTAAAGATGAGAATATTGAAGTTTATGATACACTAATATATTTTTGGATAAATTTATATTTATATTTTCATTTATACCTATCTAATCTCTCTCAATCACTCTATCTATTCTTATCTACTTTGTACTTTGTATTCTCGATTAATTTTGTTCTTATAGCTATTGTGTACAGTTATTTCTTTTTGAACGATTTGAAATTATATTTTATATAAAATGAGGGCAGATTGCTTTCACGATTTAGAAGTTAAAAATAAAAACACAGAATATCACTCAGCATCGTGCAACAATATGTTAAACTAGTCGTTGAAGCTGTGCTTTGGAAAATGTATCTTTCTAAAAGAGTCTCCTGAATTTTTCATAAGCAACGATGTAGCATTTTCGCTCAGTTTAACACGAAACATGGTCACAAAGTACTGAATAATTTTTCTATCGTTGTGGCAATAAATATAAGGAATTAAAACATTTTGTTAAGTCTCTTATGTTTTTTTGTTAATACATTCGTGTTTTCAAGAGATGTCGCTCGTGGAGCTTTGCTTATAAAATAATACTCACATTCTAAACATAATACTATTATTTACTAAGCGCAGCAAAAACCAATTTTTTCATTTAACGCGGGCGTCAAATCCGATCGATATTTTTACGAGTTATAGCTCACAGGTCGTAAACGTTAAAACGGCCGACCGTAGTTATGAGATTCGAGCCGATCATCGAAAGACGGGCGCCTTAAGAATATTCCGGCATGTTGCTGCCTGCGGACGGTCTCTGATAATTGAAGGCCAAGAACCCTCGTTTAACCTTTACAGCCAACAGAATTATACTATTTCTGCGAAATAGTCGCTTATTGGACGCGCTAGCGTCCCTTAGAATTCGGGCCCGGGTCCCATGAATATTTCGCGGGGCCGCTCTTATGGCCGCCGCTATGATATTTCGAAGCCGATATATACTGTGCAAGCACGTGGTCCTATCTAGAAATGCAATAAAAGCTTTCTAATTAAAATTCGCTTAAACGTTTAATTTAATATGTTTAACCTAGCAATTTAGCGTTTAAAAAAAAAGCAAGCAATGTAAAAAGACGAAAGATAAATTACTTGTTAATTACTGTGTATATACGTACATTTTAATAAATACAATTATTAATTTGTTTTCTTATTATTCTTTTTATTTATTTACAAAAAAATTAGTATTTGTTAAATATTTTATATAATTTAGAAGTAGGTATAAAATAATTTAAAATTAATATTATCTAGGTTTGCGCAATTCAAGATTATTTTCTTGTTAGATTAGATTACCGTAAAAAATATTTTTCCGTCTAAGAAAGAAACATAATTAGATTAAAGATATTTCCAATATAAATTAGAATATAATAGAATAATTTAATGAATTTCTATTATATTCATTTATATCTCTTTAATCTAATTGTATGCTTCTTTCTTAGACGGAAAAATATTTTTACTTATTAGAATATCTTATCAAATATATCTATTTTGTGTACAAAATGATATGTTGATCAAAGCAAATAATAATTATAATTTTCATATTAAGAATTAATCAATCAAAATGTGTTATTACATTAGAATTATCATATATTTCAATTTTAATTTAATTTTCATGAACTTAATGAGTCGATCTTATAAAATATTAAATAAGGAATGTATTACATGCATATATATTTGTTATCCATTCTTTTTATATCGAATATTAGAACTCAAAGCTATTATAGTTGCAAATTTTTAATACTAATATTCGA
>NW_012130139.1:1037090-1047552 GCF_000143395.1 Atta cephalotes
AATTAAAATTGAAATTATATGATGATTCTAATGTAATAACATATTTTGATGTAATTCTTAATATGAAAATTATTATTATTTGTTTTGATCAACACATATCACTTTGTATATAAAATAGACATATTTGATAACATATTCTAATAAATAGAAAAACTATACATATGTGTCTCTTGTTTGATTATCTATTATTGAAATATAGATAGTAAGAACATATACGACGCAACAGAGAAAATGGTGGGAAGAATACAATCTTGTGAACTGCAGGTGGCGCCACCGATTGGGACAGAAAAATTGCAAATGTGCAATTTATTATAAAGTTATAAAAGAAATTTTTTGTTTTTTAATAACAATTATCAATAATTTGTAACATGTAATTTATCTTCTTAATAAAATGTATTTATATTTTAATCTCATATAGCATCTATAAATTATATGTATATGCATTATCTTTTTGAAAGTTTTTTATCTTAAATAGATATAATAAATTATTAACAAAATTTAAGAAAAAAAAGGAAAACTATACGTTTTCATGTAAACAAACAAAAATATTTTTTACGTACAATTAGTACAGCTTCTAGATAATTATCAATTAAAATGGAATTTAAAAGACTAAATTTTTTTTTTATATAAGATAATATTCTTATATAATTTTTTCTCAAAATAGCACATTTTATAGAAATTCAGTATTTCATATGCAGGATTAATTCAACGATATTATTAATGTTTATATTAAAAGTATATTATATTTTTCTTTCCTTATTATATTTTTTGTATATATATTTGAAAACACAAAATTAATTTATTGGAATTTATTTTACTTATTTTCGAGCATAATAATTTGACGATCACAACAATATAAAAATTTTTATTGTGTTACTCCGTCTCTTTGCAAAATGTGCAAGTTTAGACGGTATGATATACCTACCCTCCACCTTTTTTACAAAGTATAAAATTTCATTTTACAAAACTTTTTTATGTAGAGTTAATCTTCCGATGTGATTAATTAGAAAATGATTTTAAGATACAAGAAAAAAATTTTTTAAAGATGTAAATAAAAAAGAGCTTCAGTTTTCGCTGTTCTTCGTCTTCAAACGGATCAGTCTTCTTCATGTTCTTAAATACTATTATTTTTACATTAAATTTTATCTTCCACTTTTTCTTAAATGTATATTGTATTAATCTTTGTAAAAATAGTGTAAGTGCATATTATGTATAAATACATGTAAATTAGGAATGTGACTAGATACAGTGTCTTTCCTTTTGTAACAAAGGCAATTCATAGTCTATTCTTATTTCAAGACTGTCTTAAGTAATGTCTTAAGATGCTGATACAGCTCTCTGAATGATTGATGATATTTTAAGTCTGACTTAAAACAGTCTTAAATATACGTATAAACTATGAATACCAATCAAGGTATTATTGTATCTGCGCCATATTGAAAATTAGACACTAGCACCTCTGAACTTAGGAAGTATTATTACTTTCATCTCGTATACTGTCGGTAAAAGCTTCTCAGAGATAATAGTCTAACAATACATATTATATTAATTATAAAAATAGTAAAGTCGCCTTGCATTATTCATAAAAAATATAAAGAATAGATAATTAAAAATTGTAGAAATTATTTAAAACACTAAATTAAGATTATTATATAATACATATAGATGATTTATCAGTAATTTATATATCATACAAAAAATTAGGCCATTATATAAGCGTCATCACATTGAAAATACATGTTTTATATATAAATGTATAAGTAGTTTTGTTTTCCCCTTCCCCTTAATTAACTTAGAGGTGATAGTGTCTAATTTTCAATGTGATGACGCTTATATAATGGCCTAATTTTTTGTATGATATACAGTTAATATAGATGATATAAATATCCTCAAATCAGTATATCAAGCTCATACATGCGGATTTGCTGCCGAAATGCTGCTGATCGAAATCAAAATGACTGTGCAAATCAATTATCTTTGAGAGTGTAAAAATCGGAGGAAAAACGTGTTCAAAAGATGTTCTCAAAAAATTTTTGGAAAATTGTTTCATTATAATTTGTAACTTCTCTATCTACAAATTTTTGTCGATTAATAACGCCAGAATATGCCATATGCAGTTAATGCAGGTAAAAATGATTGAAACCGACGGATGGTACTGATGGATTTGTGAAACGAAACATTGTGCTGCTGGAGGAAAATAGAGGTGATCGATAGAACTAATTTTATTTTTATGCTTCTATTTAACTTCGCATTTTGCGCTAATGCGGCTATTTGTGTTTGCATGTTATAATTATATGTTTTTAAAGATTTGATTTATATATTTAAAAGACTGAACAATTACAATTTTTATGATTTTACTTGAAATATCTTGAAATCTTTTTAGGTAATATAAATTATAATAGAAACTCTTATGATTTTATTTTTTACATATTGAACTTTATTAATAGTTGCACGTAAATATATAAGCTTTTAAAAAATATACGAAATATGTACTAATAATATTTTCATATTAATATAACTATTAATATAATGTAATTATATATATATTATAATAAAAATATGTAAATCGTTACATATTTAATTATATTAATTTTTAATATAAAAAAATAGAGTTTATTGATCGATAATAAGAAGAAGATATCTTAAAGAATATTTAATATTTTTCTGAAAGATTATATCTATTAAAGGACGATGTCTTTGAGGTTTGGATTTTCTTATAGATATATATATATATATTCTCTCTCCAACTCCATTCTTATCTAATCATAAGAATGTAAGAAAATGTAATATTTTCAGAATTTATTAAATTATTAATAGATAAGATATCTATATAAATGATAATTAATAAAGCTTTAAAAAAGAACTGAAATCAATAAATTCATGGTTTATAAAAGCTAAGATGATAAGTTGATGATGATAAGCTAATGTAAGTTAGATTTATATAAATTGACGCATATAATAATATTAAAACTAGTATTTTTTTAAATTACATATTCATTATTTTTCCTCATTCTACTAAAATTGTGAAATAAACGTTTGAAAATTCTTTTATAATCTTAAAAAGCTTGAAAAATGGAAAATTTATGTTATATTAGGTGTAGTTCCATTCAATTTCATGCAAAAATAATGGATTTATTTTTACTACACTTAATATTAATTGTGACATTGAAAAGTGTAAAGATGAAATCACACGATGCTCGATTTCTTGAATGATAACTATGCACACATGCATGCTGCTATGCTTGCTTCGATGCATACAGTCTGACGATTGATAAATAACTATGAAATTAGCAATTATTTCTTTTGATTGGTGTATGCAAGGAAATAAGCTATGAAGTAATCCATAATAAATCATGTATTATAATAAAAATCATGTATATGCATCATGTGCATGCATGTGTGCAGCACTCAATGTATGAACGAATTCTAGCATACATCAGAGCAGGCATGATTGTATGCATACTATCATTCATAGAAATCGAGAATTGTGTGATTCTATCTTAATGTTACTCATCTATTCGCTTAAACATGTATCGTATCAATCAGCAAAAAAAATATGAAAAAATAGGATAAACAGATCAAAAAGGATAATTAGCAGAAACATTTGTACTGTTTGTCAGTGTGACGTCAATTATATATACCATCATTGATAATATCCCAACGAGCGACTCTCTTCAACGACAGTCTTAATCCTACCTTCGCCAAACGAACACGCGCGTTCTTCGGCACTCACGAAACCACACGGGATACCCATCATTATATCAACTTCACAGTCCATTGTCTAAAGATTAGTGAGCTATTATTGGTACCGTAATTCTCATAATCTGTCAATAACGCTTTATTATTACGACACTTTATTTAAATCAAATAAGATGCGTTAGTACACTACAAATTTAGAAATATTACTTGTGTGTGTGTGTGTGTGTGTGTGTGAGTGTGTGTGTATTTAAAAAATGCTAAATTAAAGAAAACATTAATCTTTTTTAAAGGAATTGTGACAACAACAATTTTCTTAAGTTTTAAAATCATAACAGAATTTACAATATGCATACATTTTAAAGCTTTGGTAGAAAAAAATCAATTTAAAATATTGCAGATATTAAATTAAATTTAATTAATTTTATAAATTTATATCAATTGAATTTTTTTTCTATTAACCTATCATTTTAGTGATTCTTAATTATGTTATCTTAAAACCAATGTAACGCTTGACATTTATAATTACAGATTGATCTCGTTGTATTTTGTCTCTCTTTCATCATTGATCTTGAAATTTTTTTTCTTTACATAACATTATTTTGCATTTACGGAAACCAGTTTCCTTATACGTGCTTGCGTATTCGTGCTTTGCCGCAACTAATAAGTCGCAACTAATAAGTTATCAATTTCTCAGATGTATAAGTACACATAATTTCACTTCTTTCATAATCATGTTTCCGACCATGAATTAAATTTAACGCATGTAAACGCCGTTCGGAACCAGTACTAAAATTATAGGTCCCATATGCTAGTAATTGAATAATCAGCGTGCGCGCATCACAAGTATATAAGAGATATAACACAGGCCACAGGCCTAACGTAAGAGGAAAAAGAAGCGTGTCAAACACGATCATTTCTACATTTCGAAATTTTTTTCCTATGAATATTTTATGTATTGTATTTACCTATCTATTCATGTACACATTACAAGCAATCAATTACAGTTTATTTTCTCTTGTATCAATAATTCGAGATAAAACATTATCATGAACTTTTAATATACAAATTGCTAATGTTAAAAAGAATGATATAAATCTATAAATTTTATCATTATGAAATCGGATTATTGTTGTATCACAGATAAAAGAAACTTTTTTTTACAAAAAATTATTTACAAAATTCAAGACTAATTATATAATGTATTTTATTATGTGTCATAACTGTTTTAATGTAACTAAATGCAATAGAAATTTTTATATAATAAATTAATTAATAAATTAATAAATGTAATATTATTTTTCAAACTTAATTATAATACAGTTATTTAGATTCATGGATTCTTATTTATATTTACATTTTTATTTGTATAGGTCTGCAATTTAGAAATTTTTTGTCTCACTTATTTGCACTTTGTAATTAATATTACATTGATTAATATTACACTGTCTACAGAAATCGTCGCGAAATTTCTTAGAGAAGAAAACGTTAAAAATGAGAGAATGTCGAAATAATATATTCATCCAACTGGGCCTTATTTGCATCTTCGTGTTTAATGTGGTCTGCGGTAACCCACCAATTGCAAAAACGTCGAATGGTACGTTATATGGAACAACAATGCCCACTCGACTTGGAAGAAATATTTATGCATTTCTGGGAATTCCCTATGCTGCACCGCCACTTCAGAAACTCAGATTCAAGGTAAATTTATCCTATTTCTTAGACGCAAGGTTAAGTGATTCCATCGAATTTGATTAAATTATAATCAAAATTCAGAATTTAAGTTTAAACATTTATTTTTATACACAGATGAGAAATAAATTATATTTCTGAAATAATCGACTAAAATCTGTAGACATATTTATAGCCAATTCAAAGTATACATATTTTTCATGAGTGAATATCTGCTTAACTATCTGCTTAAAATATTCTAACAGATAAATGTAGACTTGAGAATTTATTTTTGAAAGAAAATATATGCAATATAAATAAAAAAATAAGTTACTTATTTTAATAGCATAAAAGTGATTTAATAGCAATAAACTTGTGTGAGCCGATCACAGCTAAGTTTATTTATAGGTTACGGTTACGATTTACGATTTAGTAAAAAATATGAAATTAAAATCCGAAGGTAATTAATTAAATTTGCCTACAGTGTCCTTAATGATGTCTAATGGATTATACATCTCGTGTAATCATTTAAAAAGTTGCGTCAGAGACTTTCGCTGCAATTAGTATGCAACAATCACGCATCGTAATAGCAAAAATGTTCTTTTCCTTTAGAGTTTACGCATCGTATGTAGCTTTTTTTTTCCACGCAATTACGCGCCGTCGCTGTTGCAACTAATTTGAACCGACATTCGCCGACATTCCGTTTTCCTAAGTTAATTCTGAGATTGCACATGACATACTTTGTGTTCTTGTTTCGCGGAAGTGAAAAAACTGCGTTACAATCGAATAAACATTATAATTCTTTCCGAGCACGAATTCGCTATAAAGAAAGAACATCAGCCTCGAATTCCATCATCAGAATTATAAATACAGGATGCCACAAAATCACATTTTATTAACCGCTTTGTATTCTCATGTCGTTCTGTTGTTGCGAATGCATTTTGTGCATTGTTTATAGCTTTGCATGTGTTGCTTATATTATTAGAATATAATTTTGTATTGTAACATATAAAGTAGAAATTTTTAATTGTAATATGTAAAGTTTTGATTTAAATTGTATTTTTTGAAGATAATAATGAATAAATGATAGATTCAAATTTATTGATAAGGTAATCTAAGCATGCCTATATTTTATCAAATATTTATTATTTACAATTGGCAGACTGTTTGAAAATATTTGTAAAAGTAAATAAAAACTTATATTCAAGTTTGAAAGTTCTTTTGACACAAATCTTATCATATTAAAAAAAATGTTTTCAAAATTATTTTGCAATATACTTAAGATAATTTTTGTTTATCGCAAGCAGTTCAATATTAAACTTTTCTATCGGATAAAATACAGAATAGTGTCACTACAGAATCATCTTGTATTTAATTAAAAAGCAAAAATGAAGAAACATAATACAATAATTTAATTAAAATTTAATATTAAATAGTAAAGAAAATTAGTATAATTATGACTAAGAAAGTGGTAAAGTTGCTCAGTAAAGTTGGATACATTTCGCAATATATCAAGAAATTATGATGCGGAACTAATACTCGTTGGAATTTAATTTTCAATTCAAGCGAAACGTATCGTAGAAATCATATTAATCATATTTTGCTTATGTTAGATATTCTGCTGGTTAACTGCGTTTTATTTAACGAGAAATGTTTTTTATCTGATCTATCTATTTCATAATCATCTATAATCAATGATGTGTAATGTTATCTAATTTTGTAATTTTGTTATTTATGCAGTTTGATTTATTGTTGATATAAATTGATGTAAAATTAACATATCACAAGTGATGATGGAAATAAAATAAAATTAAATTACGTCAATCAATTTAAATTTACTGCTTAATAATCTTTGCTTTATAGTTTGAACGTGGAATGTCTATTTTCATTTTAACACAGTATATGCCGGTACTCTTCGTCCAAATGTAGAATCTTATTTATCGTTAGATTAATATTTTATTTGAGTTAAAAATTGTGATAGCATTGTATAAAAAATTACTATATATATATGTGTGATTGCTTTTCTGGTGTAAAAATATACACTATACTGCATATAAAAATTACATGGTTTAGCCGTTGAATAGCAAAATATTTAATGTAAAATATTATTAACATGATTGCATTCCTGCAATACGTCTCGCTTGAATTAAATTCCAACGATTATTAGTTCCACATTATGATTTTTTGATATATGATGTTATTCTTGATATTGCAAAGTATCATAAAGAGCAATTTTCTCAGTTGTCATAATTATACTAATTTTCTTTATTATTATACATTAAATTTTAATTAAATTATATTTTACATGGAAAATTAATCATACATGTAGTAAATACATTATAAGTTTTAACTTTTTAGATCTGCAGTGAGATGATTTAAGATACATTAAAACGGAAATTTAAGAAATTTTCATATCGTTTTCTTTCAAATCAATTCAACGCTAAAGTTTATCAAATTGGAAATGATTTCAAATTAATTATACAGAGCAAATTTAAATTTAGCAAACAGATTCACTCACCAATTGCTGCGAAGCTATATTCTGTATTTATTCTGATTTATTTCGATTTATTCTTCTCGATGTTCACAATGATTTGATCGGGATTTTTCTGTATTATTCAAATGACACTAATCCCGGATATATATATATATATACGAACGAACGAAGAAAACACGAAATATTTCAATTGCCGATTATTGTCGATTTAATTTATAGATCTGTTTTTTTTTGTAGCTGAATTATTATTATACACTTTCAGAATTTAAAGTAAGATAGGTATATATTTGATATTTGGCGGAAGCGAAAAAAGTTCTAGTGCAGGTATAAAAACAGACTTATGTCACAAAAGCGTTTCCGAAGTCGTGAGTTTGTTTTTTCCACGCAGTACTGCGCGAGTCAAATTTAAGGTTATCCGCATCGCGCAAATTAAACATGATTATCACTTCGCACGTCGATCGGGTACTATTTCTATCATGTTGACGAATATAATGTGAATAAGATTCTATGACAACGATCATTGCCATTCATTGATGAGTATGTCTGTAATATTAGCTACATAAATATTTGATTCGACGTATTGAACGTTCGATAGCGGATAATACGGTTATGTGGAATTTTTATAAATTGGTAAAACTGTCGCATCTCCGCATTTCCCTGATGCACTATGTTTACTTTTCAGATATTTCTCTATAATTTGTTCCGACAGATATTTTCTCTCAATCAATATATTATTCTAATTCCGATTATTTGTATAATTTTTATGTGACGTTGACACGAAACGGGCTAAAATAGTCGCGCGATGCAATCGATTTATGCAACTTACACAACTCATGCATGGTCGCACGGTGCATTTGATCAATATGTGTTTGTCGCGAACGACACCTTTGATAAAATACATGTCCGACAGCTCAAAGCACATTACCGGCATCTCGTAGATTCCCAAAAAGATTAGTTGTACGATCGACGCGATATATACTCACGAAGTAGCACGGAGTGATGAAGCAACGTCGTTTTCAGCACTAGCGTCATTCCGCGCATTGCGTCGTAAAAATTGAACTACTGGGAGGAACGGCGGAACTACCCTTGTTTGCACTGCCCTCCATTACCATTAGTGTCGCACATTTAAAGTAGAGTATTTTTTTTCAAATAATTTATGATAATTTTTCTAATAATTATTCATTTTAAAATTGGAAACAAGACCATTATTATGTTAAATACATTACTTTGAATGCGAAGCGCCACTACAGTCAGAATATTAAGATGTTGAACTATTATATATATTCATATAAATGAATTAATTTCAGAAATGATAATTGCCGATATGTTGTCGGACTTTCAACGCAGTTAATCTGAAATATTAATAATATTAATAATCCCCCAAATTTCCCAAAATTATTAATTTTATTATTATAATGATTATTAAATTATTATAATATATATATATATATATATATATATATTATTATTATAATTCTTATAACATAATTGTTAGATTATTATTATAATATTTGTATCGGTTTTTCTAATAGAGATTTTTTCGAGTAATTAAAAAATATTTCAAAGAAAAAATTATATTCATATTTTTAAGAAGAGTATAAATACTAATAAATACTAAAAAAATTTTAGATTTTTATAATTTTATAATATTTTCTGTATATATTTTATTTACATGTATTTATATCATCATAAATTATTAATAATTAAATTGTACTTATATAATTAAAAACATTCATTAATTTTTTGTATACAATTTTTATTAATTGCTACTTCTGCCTTATAAATAAGTTAGCAAACAATATTATTATAGCTATTAATAAAACACTTCCGGAAATTTGTTTTATTGCAACTGCAATCTCGAAGAATAATTTATACATATCGCTTTGTCATTTATCATTGATGTTATTATTAACAAGCCTCCGCTTAATCAAAGTTGCACAATCAGTTTTCAAATATCTAAATGGTTCAGATAACTTACAAATAATATACGCAAAATTAATTGCACAATATTTTTCTCAAAGCCACCGCAACCCCCAATCGCTTGGAATGGCACTCTACATGCTACAACTAACGCCGACATATGCACGCAACGAAACATATACGTCGATCAGAAGGAAATTGTCGGCAACGAGGATTGTCTTTACCTGAACGTCTACACGCCATGCATACAATGTACTGAGGAACACTCGAATTTAAATCATGATCCGGAACAACAGCGGCAAAAAGTCTTCGCCCGATTCCCAGTTATGATTTGGTTCCACGGTGGTGGATGGATTGCTGGTGCTGGTCACTCTGAATATTATGGGCCCAAATTCTTACTGGATTTTGATCTCGTCCTCGTCACCGTCAACTTCCGGTAATGAACTTGATAATTTAAGAGTCTGACGCTAGATAGATAAGATTAGATGTTTGGACTTTTCATTGGGCAATGTTATTTTTCATATGTGCAACTTTATTTTTTATATTATTTTATATATATATATATATATATATATATATATATATAATAGTAGTATAACTAATAGTACTTGTTCTTATGTAGTTAAACTTTTAAAAGTTTTTTAAAAGTTAAATTATTAGTTAATTTAAACGTAAAAAACG
>NW_012130139.1:1048150-1053711 GCF_000143395.1 Atta cephalotes
GAGAGAGAGAGAGAGTAAAAATTTTTATATAAGTCTCCGCGATTATTGATGCGTAAATAATATATTTATAAGGCAATCAAATGTAGTTCTATACATTTTTATTATTCCATCGAAAATTAATCTGATTTGAGTTGCTTTATTTGGTAAAAATAGACCGAAAAATGTGTGTGATATGATCGTTTTTATTCATTTGTGTTATTTGTATTTGATTCGATTAAGACATTATAATTATTACGAAATTGTTTTATAAGGAAATTGTTTTATAATTGTTTTATGAGGAAGTGTATAAATGCTGATACATCAATACACATTTTATCGTAAAAATGATCTTCAATTTCATGATTCGCACAGATGAGTATTCCGACGTCATTAAGTAATATGTATATGGATTGTATGCAATAATATTACTTCATATACGCATATATGCATAATATTTCAATTTATATTATTTATAATCACGAATTTTTAATTGTACGAGGAAACGTGTTTCACATTATTGCGATTTTCTTTCTGGAAGTAGTTAATAATATTAATGACATAAAGTGAATTGTAAATTAAAAACTAATGAAATTGATTTCAAGATTGATTAACATTTCTTCATTTTTTATTATCAAAAAAAATATTTAGATGTACTCTAACAAATTCTGTTTCAATGAATTATCGATGTATTTATTGACGTTTCAGCGCGCCAATAAAAACTTTTATATTTATATTAAATTAATTAATAAAAAAAAATATTATTTCAGTAAAAAAATAATATTTCATATCTATATATCTATTCCGTTAATTATTGAATTATTAGAAAACTGCTATTTATTCATAAATTTTCTTACAACATATGACAAAATGTCAAATTGGAGAAGTACACAATTTTAAGAAAATTTCTAAAAAAGTTTTAATTAAATCGTAAGAAAATGTTACATATTTTCATATATCTATATAAACAATATATTCAACGTATTATATATTATCTGCTTCATTAATGATGCGATTGGGAATCATTAGTAATGAGTTTTTTCCAGCATAGTGCCTTAATAGGCACTACTTAACTCGTTTTTACGACCGAGAAATGTTTTACGTTTTTCTCAATCACGTAGGACTTTTTCATCGCGGTATTTCTCAGAGTGGCAACTTCTACAATCCGTGGACTTTAACGTTACCTGGAATTGCCAGAATGAGAGCTATGACTTTAGGTAAGCATTTAGGATGTAGCACCGAAAATTCCAAGGATCTCATTGAATGCCTACAAACGAAGAGCGCAGAAGAAATCATTGGTACCGACCAACTTTTCAAGGTAATGAAATTTAGTCGACATGAGAAAATATGTAAATGATAAACTTTTTAATGCACGCGAGCGAATTTACAATCGCGATTAGTCGATGGCATTTTGTAATAAAATAGTTACCGCTATTCGATCTAACTGTTTAATTATTTCAAATGCCATTAAGTAAATGATTATTTGTGTGCCATATATGTTTCTCATGTATTTATTTCAACATCTATCTAAAAGGATTCGTATGGCTGTCAATCAGTGCTCACTTGCTCGTATATTTGCACACATCGATGTGTAAACATTAGTAATGTTAAGTCATGTGAAATTAATAAGTTTATGTGAAAGTAGACTCGGTGTTTAAGATATATCTATGTATGTGGTCAACTTATCATTTATGATGCAATCTCGATTATATTTAAAGCCTTCACGGTTGTTCCGCAATACTCACGTTTTACATGAACTCCTGGCTTAAAATGTTTTAAATGCGTTCAAGCGTAGCTAATTAAAAGTGCAATTGTAAGATAACTCCTGTATCCGCGCGTGCATCAGAAATTACATGCGTTGACACTTCATCGATATAAATACATATAAATTATCCATGAACAGTCACGCGATGGTTTCACATCGCTTACCACTTTAGAATAAGAAGGTGTGTCTTAATACAAAATTAAGATGAAGTTAAAAAGTGATTATTTATGATTGTCTTCGCTTCTTTATGTTATCTATAGATAATAAAATTGCTTAGGTTTGATAAATAAATGTTGGGAATTTTGATATAAATATTTTACTGATAATAAGACAGTAAAATTTTGTTTACATCAACTGCATTGTGGAAATTTTTCTCACGTATGACGTTTCGAAGATAAATATCAGATTGAGACGGATAAACATGTCGAAATTTCAATAATAGAAGAAAAACTAGTTTAATGAATCTGAATACGCACGTGTACATTTGTAAACGTCAACCTGCTTTTTATACGTGTAAATATTTTTATTTACGTCTATCAACTGATATGAAAACAAGGAACGAGTAGTAAAAGACTCACGTACGACACATGAATTTCTTGACAAAGTCACTGCAACAGCTAATTACGATATTAATTTAAAAGTTCTTAATGATCCTTTCTGAATTTTTATACATTTGGCACATTGTTTCATTTTACGTTTTTGATGATTTTATTACGCTTCTTTATTTTCTGTGGTTGCCTTCAACAAAAAAATTCCTTTTTATTTTTCAATTGAGTTGTATTATTACATGTTCTCAGATTCTGATTATTTATTTTTCATTTTATTTAATTATTAATTGCCTTATCGTAGAAATTTGGTTACTGCCCAATGATACCATTCCGACCGGTAATCGAACCTGAGCACCCAGGTGCCTTTCTGATAGAGGATCCCCTAATTTCTGTACGAGAAGGCCGCCTCCTCGACGTACCCTGGATGACAGGAATCACTTCGGAAGAAGGAGCTATAAAAGTAGCAGGTAAGGGCAATATGCTCGAAAAGGCTTATTATTTAATAAAAACTGGATTTATCTTTTACCTAGGATTCATAGATTTTCGAGATTTTCGATGAGATTTTACAACTACACTTTATTGAGGAACTTCCATATTATAAAAATCACTTTATACAAAAATGATAAATATTTTTAAACCATTATTATTTTTTTGGAATCTTAAAATAAGATGATCTTTATAATATGGAAATTCCAAATGTCCCTCGATAAAGTGTAGTTACAAAATTCCATCGAAAATCTATGATCCTTAAATAAAAGATAAATCCAGTTTTTTATTATCGAATAATCAACCTTTTAATTTGTCATATGCTGATCGCATCTTTTCAATACATTATCAAATTTTGTAGTGTTATTCTTAACATTTAATAATTTTCTGTGAATTATAATAAATTAAGATATCAAGTTTATGTGAAATGTGTGTGTGTTTAGTGATCAATAAAGAGAATATTTATGTGTGTTTCTCAGATATATATGGGCGGAAACAAAACGTGAAAGAATTGGAGACTAACTTTAACAAAATTGTGCCTATGAGTTTATTATATGACGAGAGATACAACGTCACGAACGAGGATTTACGAAATGAGATAACTGTCACTATTCGCAATTTCTATTTCGGCTACAATGCTATCGACTACACCGAATATTCCAGATTAAAAGTCGTCGATGTAAGTTCAAATAACTATACGATACAATCAGCAATTTTTATATTTGTATGTTTTATATTTGAAGTATCAAAGAACATGATTTTATATTTGATTCGAATAAAATCGACATTATGAGAGTATCTTAAATAATAGTTAAGTCATTATTTGAATTATTTTAGTAAAAATCTTGTAACTAAAGTGAAATATTGTCACAAGACGCTAAAAAAACAAATTTATAATAGCATTTATATTTATACAGGTTAAAAAATTTTTTTGTTAATAATTAATCTACTAATAATTCTCATTAATATGATTTTCTAGATGTACAGCGACTCATGGTTTAACCATGGTACTCACGAAGCTGTGCAAGATTTTATTGTGAATCAAACTTCACCAGTCTTTTATTATTACTTTGCTTATAAAGGAAGCGTATCATTCAGCACGATATTTGGCGATCCAGTAAGAGATTATGGAGTATCGCACGCGGATGATTTACAGTATTTGTTCCCTGTGGGTGAACAATTGTTTCCGAACACGGTGTTGTCTGAGGAAGATCACAAAATGATTGATATAATGACTTATATTTGGTACAATTTTGCAAATTCCGGGTAAGTGTTAATATCTCATTGATAACAAATGCAAGCAAAAATACAAATAAATTAAATTCATAAAGGATATTGAAAATTTGTATTATATTAAAATTTAATTATATTAATATTAAAATAATTGATGTAAGTTAGATGACCAATTTAATTATATTAATATTAAAATAATTAATGTAAAGTTAGATGAACTATTTAATTATTGGCTTAACTATTTAATCCAATATTTAAAGTTCTTAGTCCATTTTTTTTATATTAGACTTTCATTTTCGTAATTATAGATTTCTTTTCTAATAAGAAATTAATAAAAAATTTTTCTATATAATATCTAGATAAATTTTTTTTTTAGTAATCCCACACCAAAAATTACTAAAGCGGTTCCATTAAAATGGAAACCCGTAAAAACAAATTCCGCACCGGAATACTTGCGCATAGAAAACTCGAAGAAAATTACAATGGATCACAGTCTTCTCTGGCAGAGAATGATATTTTGGGATTCTGTAACACGTAGATTAATGAATCATGGAAATATATATAGACATTTGAAGGATGAGTTGTAATTTGGACTCTGCACGATTGCACATAAGTCGAAGGCAAAAACATTACTGTATGGTAAAAGGAATCTTACAGTGTTGAAATTTTAAGAAATCATTTTTTTTCATTCATTTCATAAAATTAATTTTATTTATGTCAAAAAATATTTAGATTATAATTATAAATTGCCAAACTGTCATTTTAATAACATAAAATTTATAAAACACACAATGTGTGTTTTTATGTTTTTAACTGTACTTTTTAATATTAACAAGATTATTTTTTTTTAATTTAAAATATGATCATGTTTATTAAGATTAAAAATTTTATTAATAATCATTTTGTTGTTTTTACGTAATGTAATAATAAATTATATATATAAATGTAGCCAAGAATATATTTTTATTTCGCAGTAAAAGTGCAACTCAATAATAAAGATTACGGTAATATTAGAGCGTTAATATTAGAGTTTTTGCAATACCGTTTTTCCAGATATGAACGTTAAGATCACGCTATCTTCTTCTTAACAATTAATTAAGAAAAGGATAACAAAACTTTAGTGTTCACCGTATCTGGATCCATTATTGCAAAAAACTCTCTATTACACAAGCTATGAAGCAACGTTTAGTTCAGAATTTTACCAAGATTTCTTTTTTCCTTTCCACATTATAAAATTTTCGCAACATCGTATAGCAATTTCTCCAATAAATTATTTATTTTAATTATCATATTAATATATTATCATATTAATATTATATTAATCATAATATTATCATAATTAATCACATTAATTTGTACAAAATTTTTTACCTAAAGCAATTGCTCTATTGCGTAATATTTTTATAATACTTCAGCATGTTTCTTCAACATAATAAAAAAATTATGATATATTATTAATATAAATTCGAGATTAGATGTAGTAATAAAGAAGATTATATACATCCCATTTTTATAAATACGTGATATATATATATATATATATATATATATAT